>NC_056748.1:687592850-687777850 GCF_019279795.1 Protopterus annectens
AGCCCAAGTTTACTTAAATCCTTGCTGTGATAGAGCAGTAGGGCCTTTCAGTTTTGGTGGATGTTTTCTTTTAGCTGGTTCTAGGCAATATATCTGGGGGTACTTTCTGGAGGTTAGGGCAGGATAGGCAGGAGCCCAAGTTTACTTAAATCCTTGCTGTGAGAGAGTAGTAGGACCTTTCAGTTTTGCTGGAAGTTTTCTTTTAGCTGGTTCTAGGCAGTATATCTGGGGGGGGTACTTTCAGGAGGTTATTGCAGGATAGGCAGGAGCCCAAGTTTACTTAAATCCTTCCTGTGATGGAGCAGTAGGGCCTTTCAGTTTTGGTGGATGTTTTCTTTTAGCTGGTTCTAGGCAATATATCTGGGGGTACTTTCTGGAGGTTAGGGCAGGATAGGCAGGAGCCCAAGTTTACTTAAATCCTTGCTGTAAGGGTGCAGTAGGGCCTTTCAGTTTTGGTGGAAGTTTTCATTTATCTGGTTCTAGGCAGTATATCCGGGGGGTACTTTCAGGAGGTTTGGGCAGGATAGGCAGGAGCCCTAGTTTACTTAAATCCTTGCTGTGAGGGAGTAGTAGGGCCTTTCAGTTTTGGTGGAAGTTTTCTTTTAGCTGGTTCTAGGCAGTATATCTGTGGAGTACATTCAGGAGGTTAGGGCAGGATAGGCAGTAGCCCAAGTTTACTTAAATCCTTGCTATTAAGGAGCAATAGGCCTTTCAGTTTTGGTGGAAGTTTTCTTTTAGCTGGTTCTAGGCAGTATATCCGGGGGGGCACTTTCAGGAAGTTAGGGCAGGATAGGCAGGAGCCCAAGTTTTCTTAAATCCTTACTGTGAGGGAACAGTAGGGCCTTTCAGTTTTGGTAGAAGTTTTATTTTAGCTGTTTCTAGGCAGTATATCCAGGGGGTATTTTCTGGAGGTTAATGCAGGATAGGTAGGAGCCCAAGAATTAGGAGCAGACGTAGGAGCCAGGGATGCACAGCAGCCGAGGGCAGGACTGGCTAAATGAAAATGGCGTCAGTTGGGAAATGGGAACTATATAATAGTATTAGCAATGTATGCTCTGTCTAATAAATTGCATAGCAGACTGCCACATTTCCAGTAGGGTAAAGTATCTCTGCGATAAGTATTCCTTTCATCAATTATTATTAGATACCATATGTTATTTCATTGTTGCTAAAAATGTATGCTGCCAAATGCCATAGGTCCATCAGACATCTCCAAATGGTGTTTGCCCATTCGAAATAGCACTGTATAACTAAGAAAACATACCCTTTCTTTTATTAACTCAACAGTGCAATAATATATTTTGGTCTCACCAGACATTTCAAAGTGATATACATTGCTCCTCTCTGATAGCAGTACATTGCTCAGTGAACCTATGTAAGAAGCAGAACCTGTCATCATTTCCTGGTACAGATCATGGAGGCCTCCATATTAATTCAACCAAAGTTACTTCTCTTGATTCAAAGCCTTAAATTACTTTTATAACAGCTCTATGGATTCAAAGAGATCTGTTCCTTCCTAAAAGACTATTAAGTGTACACCAAACTGGAAGCAAAGCTCTCTTCACCCAAGAATGAACAAGACAGTCAAGATCAGAAGATAAACACTTGCACCACACCACACCACACTCATCACATAGTCCCTAAAAACCTACACCACCAAAACACTCACACAGAAATACAAAAAAGGGGTTCTCTCAAATGTGAAGCAAGAGAGCTTGCTACCTGCAAATAAGTGTTTGTGGAAGCTCTCAATAAAAATCTGCTCAAGCAACAGAGACCTCCAAAGCAGAAACACATGCAACCTCCATCCCCCCAACACAACACAAATGACACACAGCCCACAAACTTAGTGTGTCACTCAACCACAGCCCATAAGGCATAACAACATACCCAACACTCTAGTCATAGGTGACTCTATAGTCAGGCACACTGATGTTCCACTCACTAGGCTAATGAGTGGGCTCCTGCCTATCTTGCCCTAATCTCCTGAAAGTACCCCCCCGGATATACTGCCTAGAACCAGCTAAAAGAAAAATTCCACCAAAACTGAAAGGCCCTACTGCTCCCTCATAGCAAGGATTTAAGTAAACTTGGGCTCCTGCCTATCTTGCCCTAATCTCCTGAAAGTACCCCCCCGGATATACTGCCTAGAACCAGCTAAAAGAAAACTTCCACCAAAACTGAAAGGCCCTACTACTCCCTCACAGCAAGGAGAAAGTTACTGTCAACTGCCTGTCAGTTGCCAGAATCTGCCACATAATGCACGCACTCAGGTCACTCCACAACAAGTACAAATAGGACTCTGTCATTGCACATGTTGGTGTGAATGACCTGAGACATACCTCCCTGGAATACATGAAGAGAGACCTGGAGGAGCTATCTGATCTTGTAAGCCCAGGCAGGTATGACCCAAGCCCTGAGTAGCATCCTGCGATCACCCAGAATGATACCACAGTACAAGGACAAAATGACTGATTTCAACAATTCGCTAAGCTTCTGGTGCCATTCTAAGGGTATCCAGTATAAGTCTGCCTGGGATGACATAAACAACAGACCACGATGCTTTGCCAGAGATGGCCTGCTCCTGTCGCCCTTTGGATTCCGGATACTGGCTAAGGTTCTTGCCAGTCCTATAGTGCCTTTTTTAGGCAAGGTTCAAATGACAAATTCACCACCATAACAGGTTCAAGCAAGTACAATCTGAGGGTAATGCTACTCAGTGCTATAAGTCTAAACCTCAAAATGCATTCACTCGAGCCACTCCTTAAAGTGGAGAACATCAACATCTGTGCAGTGACAGAGACCTGGTTCAAGGCTCCAGAGAGCACCCCTGCATTACCAGGCTATAATTCATACCACACCTTTCGGCCACCTAACCTGGACAGAAACACTAAAGGTGGAGGCATGTTCATATTCATTAAGGATATTCACACTTCCAGGCTAGTTGCTGAGCATAATGCATCTGAGATTATCCAAGTGTAACTAACTCTGGGCAAGACCACAATCCAAATTGTAACTTGCAAAGGATCCCCCACCATGCCCCAGGATTCCGACTCCTCACTTCTTGATACACTGGAAAATATTAGGGTACAACCCAACACCCTAATAATGGGTGATTTCAACTGCCCCACCATTAAATGGGAAAACTACTGATGTACCAACTCTTTTTCTCAGCGTTTTGTGGAATTCATAAATTCCAACGCCTTAGATCAAATTATCCACACCCCCACCAGGGGCAGCAATATCCTAGACCTGGTCATTACCAACATGGGTGACCGGTGTTCCACACCAGAGGTCAATTCCTCATTGGTCAGATCTGACCACAAGCTAATTAGTCTAAACATCCCACATCCCCACCCCCAACTAGGGATAACCACTGTAAATAATTTCTCCAAAGCCAACTTCATGCTTCTTAAGACAGAAGTGGCAAACTTCATGACACCTATGCAGACCGACACTAGAGGTATGACTGCTGAATCCTACACCAATGCACTTTATAAGCACTTACATGAGTGCGTGGACCGTGCTATCCCTAACAAAACCAAGATGCTATCCTCCAAAAAAGGAAGCCAATATGGTGGTCCCCTGCAATAAATAAACTCTACAAGAGAAGAAAGAAACTGTTGCAAAAAAGAGTAAAATCCCATGACTGGAAGAACTCCCTGGTCAGCCTCAGTAAGCTGAGATCCCTTATAAAATCCTCCAAAGCTAGTTATGAAAACAAAACTGGCACTGATTCTACAGACAACCACAAAGCATTCTATAGCTATGTAAAGAATCTCAATGGCAACACTCAGATCTGCTCTGAGTTACAGTACAATGGCACTAAATATACAGAACCAACTGATATTGCCAACATCCTAGCAGATAGGTTCAGTGCTAACTTTACCCCCACCCACTAAAGGGCCCATCTCTATACCAGAAGAATGCAAAGTTCCTGTAATCATGGCTGTAAAAACCACATGCTCCAAAGACAAGGACACAGCATCCATGGGACCTGACAAAATCCCAGGCTGCATTCTACATGAACTACAGAATTAACCGGCGCCCCACCAAAGCACCATGTTCAATCATAGCCTCACCTCAGACTTTGTGCCCACTGAATGGTGCACAGTGACGGTTATCCCACTCCACAAAGGGGGAGCCACCATGGACCCTGGGAACTACCGCCCCATTAGCCTAACCAGCCTGGTCTTCAAGGCCATGGAATGTATCATGATAGAACTTATAAACAAAGACATTGGTAATCTCCAGACTCTGGACTCCACACAGTTTGGGTTTGTAAAAGGCAGATCATGACTACTAAACCCGAATGACTTCATTGAAGTCGTCACCAAAGCCGTAGATGAGGGTAAGGTGGTTCATACAGCCTATCTAGATCTCGGCAAAACTTTTGACACCATCCCCCACTCTGGAATTATACATAAACTCACTAAACTAGGTATAAATCCCTATGTCACAAGATGGGTTGCCAACTGTCTCACTGACAGAACCCACACTGTGAAAGTAGCAGACTCCAAATCCGACTTCAGACCAGTGACAAGTGGAGTACCACTGGGTTCAGTCCTAGGTCTTCTCCTGTTTGGTATCTACTTTTCTAAGTACAGGCTAACACAGAAGATCTTTGGCTAATGAAATTTGCAGATGACTGCAAACTAGGAGCCATAATTGAAACTCCAAACGATGTGGACATCCTACAAAAAGGCCTCACTGAGACAGATGCCTGCTGTCAAAGCCATGGCCTCAAGCTCAATACCAAAAAGTGCAGTGTTATCCCCTTTGGTAAAAACTCTGTACCCATGAGCTACCACATAGGTGGTAGTCTACTTAACACCAAAAGTGTGATAAGAGACTTTGGGACACAGGTGGACAGTAGTCTCTCCTTTGATAATCACATCACCACAGTAGTCAGAAATCCTTCTGCATAACACACCTCATCACAAAATGTTTCTCATTCAGGAAACAAAATGTCATTGTTAACCTCTACTTGCCACTCATTAGACGTATTATAGAGTACAACGCCCCTTTTGGTGTGTACCTCACAAGACATATAAAACAACTGGAATGGCCACAGAAATACCTGACAAAGAGGATTACTGGCCTCAAACAGATGCCCTACGCAGACTGTCTCAAAAACCTCCAGCTTTACTCCATCGCATATCGCCTACTCAAAGGCGATTTCTGCCTAACATACAAAGCTATGTCAAACCCAGAGCTGTTGGACATGCTCCACTTAAAGAAATCCCAATCCCTCAGAGCTACATGCTCTAGGGACTTAAACCTTGTCACCACAATAAACAGAACATGCTGGAGGGATAGATTCCTGTCCAAGAGACTTCCCATACTCTGGAACAAACTACCTATCTATATCAAACAAAGCTCCTCATTAGCACTCTTCAAGAAAAGTCTTGATGATTGGATGGGAAATAGGAAATTCACCCCAGCGATCACCTCTGTGGCTCTGTTGGACAGCGGCACAGGAAAATAATTTTCTTGGGTGGCAAAAACCAGGGTACCTTTTTGGCTAGGTTTGTAAAGGCTCTAGGGCTAATAACCTAGTACCTAGCTAGGGTCTATATTAGAACACCGAAGTTTCAGAACTTTGAATATTCTAATATCGAACCCTATTCAACAAAAGTTGAAAACATCGAACATACAAAACAGCAAATTTTTTCCTAGGGAAAAAAAATTGCTGTTCCAAAACACATACACACAACACAAGCACACCAAACAGCAATCCACACACATACACTTAAAATCTTACACATAACCCTACACTAAACTATACATACACCACTAATTATCCACTTACCTTAACTGAAACCCTAACCCTAAGGTCCGTCACTATCGTACACTCACCTCACCCGTGCCCTAACCCTAACTCACCTACCACGCCCTAACCCTCATGTCCACACAATCGCACACTTACCTGACCCACGCTCTAACCCTAACTCACCTAACCTGCCCTAACCAACACAATCGCACACATAACTAACCCGCACCCTAATCCTAACTCACTTACCCCGCCTAACCCTCACGTCCACACAATCGCACACTTACCTGACCTGCGCCCTAACCCTAACTCACCTAACCTGCCCTAACCCTCAGGTCCACACAATTGCACACATAACTAACCCACACCCTAATCCTAACTCAACTAACCCACCCTAACCCTCATGTCCACACAATCGCACACATACCTAACCCACACCCTAACCCTAACTAACCTAACCCGCGCTCAGTCGCACACTTACCTGAACCCGACCCATAACTTTCCACCACAGTGCTGAAAATACCAAAGCAACAGAAATGGACAACTGAATTCTTTCCCTAGGAAAAATTTGGTTTTCTATAGCTTCGATATTTTCAGCGTTCACTTAATACTGGTCGATATTAGAACATTCAGAGTTTTGAAACTTCGATGTTTTAATATAGACCCCCTAACTATGAAACTATGAACAACTTGGAATATTTTCGAAACGCACAAACTAAAAAACCAGAGAAGAAACACACTAAGCAGGCACCTTGAAGTAGCAAGTCCGGAACACAAGTTCAATATACTCTTAGATAAGTTGCGTCTTCATATAAAACGGGTCACCAAAACTCTGTAGTTAGCTTATAAACCACAAACAAAAATGCGAGAACTTAAAATCTTAACGCAAGATTTAATAAACAAGAAAATACAGGCGTTTTCGCTGAAGCCACAGCTGCAGCTTCTTCAGAGGTTAATTTTGAAAAAAAGAGCGTCAAAGCCTGTGCTTTTAAAATCACGTCAATGCGTGATACTAATTGCTGACAGCAATAATAAAAAGACACACCACTTAAAATAATACAACACTTAATCCACTAGAAAACTGTAATACCATTACAGATAAAAAATATATGTGTGTATAATAGTCAGTGTATATGATTTAGAAAAATACTAATAATGTATGTAAAAAACAAAATCTACAACTACAATGAAACAACGATAAGGCACTCGGTCATCACATACCTTAACTAACTGAGTGCATATAAGGCGCTAAAGCATAAGTCTTAATGACAACTAAACTATAATAGTTAAAAAGCAGCTGCATAATATAAATAATACGAAAATGCTACAAGTGAAAATTTTCTTGATGGTAAACATGTTAAAAGACTAAATATAGAAACACATTACTTCATACCTTTGACAGTAAATGTGTGTTCCTATTAAACTTAATAATAATAATAATAAAAATGAAGTGGTTAGGTCGCCTAAAACAGTGGCGGTCTAACTGCAACTGTCTTAATGTTGATCTGTCTTTTTTATATGTAAAGCTGTGCATAACACAAACAAGTGGAGCCTTAAACAACAATTAGAGAACTATTAAATTAAAATGATACACAGCAATGGAAAAAGTATCACTTTTAGAAATAAGTTATTATGTCCACCAATACAAAATCCAATAGTCAGTGATGACATTGTTGGCAAGTTAACGTCTATAATTCTTCATTTTTAGTACGCATGCGATATTGCAATGTTCATTTAAACCTGGAAAGGAAAAGGAATCTAATAATAGTTGCCATTCTAATTCTCTATTTTCTAAGATTAATGAAACTGGTCCTCCTCTTTCTGGTTTAAGAACTTGGTCTATGGCCATAAACTGAAAACTGTGCCCCTCATTTTTAAGTATGTGTTTAGCTAAAGCATTCTCTTTGTTCTTTTTCTCATGGCATATGAATGTTCATATACCCTGTCTCGAAGTCTTCTATCAGATTTTCCTATATAGAAGGCTTGGCAGCAGTTGCATGTAGCTAAATAAACTATAGATCTAGATTCACAGTTTAGTTTGTGGTTTATTTTAAATTTCCTTTCACGAATTGTGAAAGAGTTAGCTACTCGCACCAGGTGACAGTAATTGCATGCACCACACTGGAAAGATCCTTTATTTTTTGTTACCCAACTAGATACTTTTGATCTTTCCAAAATTGATTTCAAGTTGTTGCCCCTTCTATATGTAATCTTAGGTTTTAGTCCCAGTTTGTCCAATAATTGTTCATTATTGGTAATGAAATACCAGTTTTTATAGAGAATAAACTGTATGCTGTTAGAGTCTATACTGAAAGTAGTGATGAAACTACTATCCATGACTTGACTAAGTGTGTTAATAGTTTTAGACAAAACAGTATCTAAACCCACATTACTGGCATTTGTGTTTATTTCGACTGCATTGCCAAGTATTAAGTCATGCCTTTGTGGTAAAAGGGGGGGGTATTGGCCATTAAGTCTTTTACTAGTAACCTCTTCCAAGATCTCGTTAAATAAAACAATCGGGTAGCCTCTGTTAGTGAACATATTTTTCAAAGTCTCACATTCTCCCAGAAACAATTCCTCTCTACTACACATTCTTGATGCCTGAATGATTTGCCCCTTAATGATGGCTTTCTTTTGCTTGAAGGGGTGACAACTTTTGAAGTGTAGTAAGGAGTTGCAGTAGGTTGGCTTCCTATATATATTAGAGAAAAACTCCCCCCCTAATAGCATCCTTAGTCAGCTTGATGTCTAAGTAATCAATTTCTAGTTCTGAAAAGTTAAATGTAAATTTCAAAAACATAGTAGTGCCATTAATTGAAGTTACAAAATTCTTGGCAGACTTACTATCTCCATCAAACAGAATGAAGATATCGTCCAAGTACCTAGTGTAAAACTTGATTGGACTCATACGTTCGGCGTCATTGAATATGAAGGTTTTCTCCCAGTATGCCATGAAAAGGTTTGCAACACTAGCCCCACATGGAGACCCCATTGCCACTCCCTGTTTCTGTATATAATATTTACCATTAAAGGTAAAAAATTTGGATGTTAAAATGATGTCAAGCAATTGGGAGATGACTTCAATTTCTTTTCTCGGGGCATTCAATTCAATTAACATAAGGGTAATCCATTCTATCGCTTCAGTATGGGGTATTGATGTATAAAGATCAATGACGTCGATAGTAAGGAGATTAAATGAAACACTGAATTCTACTTTATGTATTTTCTCCAAGAAAGACCAAGAGTCTTTGCAAATTTGGGTAACTTCCTTCAAGTATTTACTCAAAATGTTGTCAACCAATTGAGCACAAGGGTATGTGAGGGAGATGCGGCTATCAATAAGAGCTCGAAAGGGTGGGTTATACAAGTCTTTATGAATCTTGGGTATACCAAAAATCACTGGAGTTTTTGACATAATAATATCTATGTAGTTGTACGTGTCCAAATCAATATTCCCACTCAAATATAAGTCCCTAAAATATCCTCTATTCCTAGAGTGTGAGGTGTTCATTTCACTCAAAGATGAGGGGCTATAAGCAGGACCTTCCAAGATAGACTCCATCTTGTCAACATATTTATAGTTGTCAAAAATGACAAGGCCACCACCCTTATCCGGTTTGAGGACTCTAACTGGAGCTCTACACAGTTGTTTGAGAGCCAATAATTGCTCTTCAGTAGCATTGTATTTTAAATGGGTGTTCTGTGAGACAGTAGAACTAAGCATACATCTAAGATCAAGTTCACATCTTGGTGGTGGACAAGGTGGTGGCCTTGTCATTTTTGACAACTATAAATATGTTGACAAGATGGAGTCTATCTTGGAAGGTCCTGCTTATAGTCCCTCATCTTTGAGTGAAATGAACACCTCACACTCTAGGAATAGAGGATATTTTAGGGACTTATATTTGAGTGGGAATATTGATTTGGACACGTACAACTACATAGATATTATTATGTCAAAAACTCCAGTGATTTTTGGTATACCCAAGATTCATAAAGACTTGTATAACCCACCCTTTCGAGCTCTTATTGATAGCCGCATCTCCCTCACATACCCTTGTGCTCAATTGGTTGACAACATTTTGAGTAAATACTTGAAGGAAGTTACCCAAATTTGCAAAGACTCTTGGTCTTTCTTGGAGAAAATACATAAAGTAGAATTCAGTGTTTCATTTAATCTCCTTACTATCGACGTCATTGATCTTTATACATCAATACCCCATACTGAAGCGATAGAATGGATTACCCTTATGTTAATTGAATTGAATGCCCCGAGAAAAGAAATTGAAGTCATCTCCCAATTGCTTGACATCATTTTAACATCCAAATTTTTTACCTTTAATGGTAAATATTATATACAGAAACAGGGAGTGGCAATGGGGTCTCCATGTGGGGCTAGTGTTGCAAACCTTTCATGGCATACTGGGAGAAAACCTTCATATTCAATGACGCCGAACGTATGAGTCCAATCAAGTTTTACACTAGGTACTTGGACGATATCTTCATTCTGTTTGATGGAGATAGTAAGTCTGCCAAGAATTTTGTAACTTCAATTAATGGCACTACTATGTTTTTGAAATTTACATTTAACTTTTCAGAACTAGAAATTGATTACTTAGACATCAAGCTGACTAAGGATGCTATTAGGGGGGGAGTTTTTCTCTAATATATATAGGAAGCCAACCTACTGCAACTCCTTACTACACTTCAAAAGTTGTCACCCTTCAAGCAAAAGAAAGCCATCATTAAGGGGCAAATCATTCAGGCATCAAGAATGTGTAGTAGAGAGGAATTGTTTCTGGGAGAATGTGAGACTTTGAAAAATATGTTCACTAACAGAGGCTACCCGATTGTTTTATTTAACGAGATCTTGGAAGAGGTTACTAGTAAAAGACTTAATGGCCAATACCCCCCCTTTTACCACAAAGGCATGACTTAATACTTGGCAATGCAGTCGAAATAAACACAAATGCCAGTAATGTGGGTTTAGATACTGTTTTGTCTAAAACTATTAACACACTTAGTCAAGTCATGGATAGTAGTTTCATCACTACTTTCAGTATAGACTCTAACAGCATACAGTTTATTCTCTATAAAAACTGGTATTTCATTACCAATAATGAACAATTATTGGACAAACTGGGACTAAAACCTAAGATTACATATAGAAGGGGCAACAACTTGAAATCAATTTTGGAAAGATCAAAAGTATCTAGTTGGGTAACAAAAAATAAAGGATCTTTCCAGTGTGGTGCATGCAATTACTGTCACCTGGTGCGAGTAGCTAACTCTTTCACAATTCGTGAAAGGAAATTTAAAATAAACCACAAACTAAACTGTGAATCTAGATCTATAGTTTATTTAGCTACATGCAACTGCTGCCAAGCCTTCTATATAGGAAAATCTGATAGAAGACTTCGAGACAGGGTATATGAACATTCATATGCCATGAGAAAAAAGAACAAAGAGAATGCTTTAGCTAAACACATACTTAAAAATGAGGGGCACAGTTTTCAGTTTATGGCCATAGACCAAGTTCTTAAACCAGAAAGAGGAGGACCAGTTTCATTAATCTTAGAAAATAGAGAATTAGAATGGCAACTATTATTAGATTCCTTTTCCTTTCCAGGTTTAAATGAACATTGCAATATCGCATGCGTACTAAAAATGAAGAGTTATAGACGTTAACTTGCCAACAATGTCATCACTGACTATTGGATTTTGTATTGGTGGACATAATAACTTATTTCTAAAAGTGATACTTTTTCCATTGCTGTGTATCATTTTAATTTAATAGTTCTCTAATTGTTGTTTAAGGCTCCACTTGTTTGTGTTATGCACAGCTTTACATATAAAAAAGACAGATCAACATTAAGACAGTTGCAGTTAGACCGCCACTGTTTTAGGCGACCTAACCACTTCATTTTTATTATTATTATTATTAAGTTTAATAGGAACACACATTTACTGTCAAAGGTATGAAGTAATGTGTTTCTATATTTAGTCTTTTAACATGTTTACCATCAAGAAAATTTTCACTTGTAGCATTTTGGTATTATTTATATTATGCAGCTGCTTTTTAACTATTATAGTTTAGTTGTCATTAAGATTTATGCTTTAGCGCCTTATATGCACTCAGTTAGTTAAGGTATGTGATGACCGAGTGCCTTATCGTTGTTTCATTGTAGTTGTAGATTTTGTTTTTTACATACATTATTAGTATTTTTCTAAATCATATACACTGACTGTTATACACACATATATTTTTTATCTGTAATGGTATTACAGTTTTCTAGTGGATTAAGTGTTGTATTATTTTAAGTGGTGTGTCTTTTTATTATTGCTGTCAGCAGTTAGTATCACGCATTGACGTGATTTTAAAAGCACAGGCTTTGACGCTCTTTTTTTCAAAATTAACCTCTGAAGAAGCTGCAGCTGTGGCTTCAGCGAAAACGCCTGTATTTTCTTGTTTATTAAATCTTGCGTTAAGATTTTAAGTTCTCGCATTTTTGTTTGTGGTTTATAAGCTAACTACAGAGTTTTGGTGACCCGTTTTATATGAAGACGCAACTTATCTAAGAGTATATTGAACTTGTGTTCCGGACTTGCTACTTCAAGGTGCCTGCAACTTGGAATATTCTTTATCTAGTTTTATTTGCCAGAATCCATGATTTGTATCTAGCACTGATACCACTTTCTCATCTATAAATGATGAGTAATATTGCATTTTTACCTATTTATTTAAAACTCTCTGACCAATGCAAGCATGTTTATTATATTGATTTACATCAGCAGCCATATTTATTTATTCCGTTGGTCCCATTTGCTGCTATATAAAAAAGTGTCCTTTTCATTTCATTTAATGTTGATTCCTATTTATGATCAGTAACTGCACATTTCTTGAAACATGGCTAATTGATATCACAACATAAATACATATTTAATAAATATATACATATATATACATATATATACATATATATATATATATATATATATATATATATATATATATATATATATATTTTTTTTTTCCTCCTGACACATTTTCTATTCTACTGAATGAAACAGCATGACCATAAAGGATATCATTCTACTCAGGACACAAGATAGCAAAACCGTTCATAAATGTCTCACTCGGCTTTCCTACTTTGGTGTACTTTTTCTCTTCCTAGCTTCTGACAAACTAAATGGCACGGAATAGTAATTTACAGAATTATCTTCAGGCTGAAAGGCACACATATCTCTTTTTTGTATTCCAGCATCAGTGACATTTGAACAAAATGGGTTTACTTGATGGTTGGAGCGTACCGCAAAATGTATGTAGATCTGTTTTCAGATCCACAGCTGAATTCATGAGACATACAGTTCTGAAACAACAAATTGTCTTATAATCATTGAACAACTACATATCCTGAAATCCCCTGTAAACCAATCAACAGAAAGAACTGCACATACCTCAACATCCATTTTAACTGCATCTCAAAAAATACGTAAAAACGCTACATAAGTATTTTGTTTGGGGGCTTGGGTGATGTACTACTCATATACACTGCTGAATATATGCACTAACTTTGGGATTCTTCAAACAAAAAAGGAAAACAGTTGCTAATATTGAACACATCATGTCACACATCCTGCAAGATAGAAAAGCTAGCGTAACGGTAAAATAAAATAGTGCTTCAAAGTAATTAGCTCACGCATTTACCAGCAAGTCACAGAAAGATAAGCATTTAACAGGGTGAACTCAACAGAATGTCTTTTATTCATCAGGTCAAGGTCCAGCTACTTTTTTTTTTTTTTTTTACATTTCATTCACTGCCTTTTAATGCAGAGGGTTCAAAAGTGTCTTCCAAAATAGCATTACAACATGAAGTTGTATATAATTTCAACATTTTTTACTAACTCTATGCATTTCTAAACAACAGTTTGACTTACATTCTTATCTCATTGTTTCAGATTTATTTTCTGAGAGTTTTGTAATAAGTAAGGGCAGGGAGAAAGTAATTATCAATTATTATCTCCCAAAACTTTTCAAAATCTATTGATAAAGTTACAACATAGTCATACACTAAGAATGGATTAAACTACTGCATAGATCCTAACAAGGTTTTACTGGCTAGAAATAATGAATGAAATGGAGAGCTTCTGTGCTAGATGTCATGAATGCCAGAAAACAGCCTCTTATTTAAGCATTAAAAATTATTTAACTCCAAAGCATGGTTGCAGAATCACAATTTGAAGGTGCTGCTGTGGATACTTTTAGGGCACTGGCAAAATCCAGCAAAGGGTTTCAATTCATTTTGGTTGTTTTGGACTATACAACTAAATTCCACAAAGCTATCCTCTGACTTGTGATTAAAGCCTTCCTGGAAATGCTCAATAAGCAAAGGACTGTGTTTATCAAAAGTAATGGTCCAAGTCTACCAATAACTTGAGGTTATGCAATTTAAAACTTCAGTGTTCTATCACCAGGTTCATAGGTAAAGAATGTACTTTCAAATAATATTGAAATCCAAACTGAGAGTAGTTACTGAAAACGACGGTAACATTTGAGACCCAGTTAACACCATGACCCCTGTTTGCCACTGTGGTAAATTGCACAGCAGTATGCAAAAAATGACAAATAGCCTCTCAGTCAAACATGCCTTAAAAGATCCTATGTATGGTGGTTAAATTTAACATGATGTGAAGATCTGCACTCTGAGGTGCATCAAAATATTGTAAAATTGAGGTGACACTGATGTAAATAAGCAGTGTTGCAAACAGTGCAAATGCCACTATTAAAACAGAGAACTGCATTACTGGATTGATTAGAGAAGTTTCCCTCTAGAATTACTGTTAATGAAGAATGATTCCATTAACACTGTGTATAAAAGGAGGACTATGGTTCTGTTATTCAAAGATGTTGAACCTTCAGTGTAGGAGTGATTTTGTACCTGGAACAGTGGTTCTGGAGAGTGTGCTGCAGCAAACAAGATAACATTCCAGAAGAAGCCTGGACAGCTTCTAGCAAGAACACAGAAAGAAGGAAGAAGGTTCAAAGTATCATTTGACTGTTAACACTACCATGAATGTGATTTTTTTTTTCAATGTAGCACTAAATGAATATAATTTGGCTGAATGTAGTGTCTTAACAATACTGCAGACAGACAATAAAATAGGTTCACTGATATGCCTCTCAATGTCACAGAAACAACAGGGCAAAAGGAAAATATTCAGTTCTTCACGAATACTGTTCATAAAAGTATTTCTTCTCATTACCTAGATAAGGAAAATTAATAGTTATAAAAAAGGAAGAGGATCTTCATTTAATGATACCTTAACATAAAATTACCCGAGTGCCCATACTTAAGCTTAAGAAAATAAAGAGGAATATCTGTATAAAGTATATAGTTGAAGGAGAAACATGGTGGAAGGAGTTGAAGGTTTGAATAGATTGTGACACAAAGATTCTGTTATTTATATAAAAAAAAAAAATTCTGGGTGTGTGTGGCCAAGATGCCTTAGTGTTAGCCGCACTTCTCTGATGCTCTGTCTTTAAAGATTGTTTCTGACAAGATTTTTAGGTACTAACCTAAATAATTTCAACATTTTTCATCACAAGTTATACTTCTCGGTACTGTGGACTATCTACAAAGAATAAATTAAACTTTCAGAGTTTATATCAAGAAAATTCCTGTCAGAAGTACTGCAGCTCTTTACAATTGTACAAAACTATGAGTCAAACAAGAGCCTCTCCTCAGGACAGTTCCATGAAAAAGGAACTTCACACAATAATTTCCAGCATCCAGGACCTCTCAGTGAAGATGGATAATTTAGAAAAGATTATGGAGAATATGAAAAAGGAAAGTAAGAAACAAAAAAGACCTGAAGGAAATTATAACCAAACACTCAGAACAAATAGTAGCCATAGAAGAAACTGCAAATGACACTGATGGGAGACAAATGGAACATGGCACCAAATTGACTTCCTTCTAAAACAGAATAATCATTTACTTGAGAAAGTCAAAAACCTGTAGTCCAGATCAAGAAGGAACAATGTCAGAATATATGGGGTACCCAAGAAGATGGAAGGAAATAACATGGTCCAGTTTTAAATGAATGGCTGCCCAAAATATTAAACCTTCCTGAGTCTCTCCCATTTGGGATCGAGAGAGCCCACAGGTCTATATCCAACACATCTGCCTCTAAAAATCCTAATGCAGTGAGATCTATCATATTTAAATTTGTATCTACACAGGACAAGGACTTAGTATTAAGAACAGCTTGGTCGGGAAATCTAATACAACTTGAGGGGAAAAATATAAGGTTTGCTAATGACTATACCTCCACTACAATAACAAAGAGGAAAGAATGTGTCCCTCCCATCAAAAGCTTGAAGAAAGCTGACATAAAAGCTCCAATCTTGTTCACTGCAAGAATTAAAATTACTCTCTCAGATGGACAAAAAAATATTTAACAACCTCGAAGAAGCAGCAGAGTTTGTCAGACAGAAAAAACTGTTGGATAAAATAGAAGATATATACATTTCATTACCTAGTCTGAAAAAACAAGCTATCAATGATAATTCATCCACAAATGATAAAAATACCAAGAAAAAACTAAAAGGAAAGTAAATGTTTTTATTGTCACTTGCAACCTTACTCATCTGACAGAAGTTATCCAAATACTTTGAACCCAAATGAACAAATACTAAGGTAAAGGTAAACAATCCTCTTCTATTACATATATATATATATATATATATATATATATATATATATATATATATATATATATATATATATATATATATATATATATATATATATATATATATACACACACACACACACACACACACACATATATATATATATATATATATATATATATGTATATAAAGCCTTGTATAGAAACAAGCAGTTCAGTCATGATCTAGTTGCTGATTGTTGGAGTGGCAGCTTGTATAAATACCAACTGCAACTAATGTATTGTCAACTGCTTATGTATTTTATATGTGCCCTTATGCAGATTAAAATCTATATATATAATACAAAGCTATTAACATCTTTGAGGCACTAGATCCTTTTAGTAAAACTGCCTTTAGAAGGTGAAAGTAATAATATATGTTTTAACTTGATAGTGTTGGACATTGGGAACTATATGGGGGGCAGTGTAAATACATTTGCAAAGTTTACCCTGCCTTGTTATTTATTCAAATATGCTGGTAATGGGAATAATAATGTGTAGAAACTGATATTTTATAATTATAACTGACTATATCTGCTTTAAGGCATACTGTCTTATTTAATGTATTCATTAATAGGGTAGCCATTGTCAGTTTTGTTATTTCACAAGTTTCTGGTATAACAGTTTATTTTTTACCTTCATCTTGATGATTGTGCATGTTTAGTTTCCTTTTCCCTCCATAAACAAATGTAAATCTTACTAACACTGTTCTCGAGCCGATTTTCTTGTTAGAATGCAAAAAGCATCACTTTAATGTCTCAAGCACAGTACAGCCATTTTTTTCACTCATAGCAGCTTCCCAGTTGATTTACTATGTGAAAGAAGGAAATATGCGACCTTTGATGTTTTGTCATCATCTCGCGACGCTCTGTGATGAAAAGGACATCAGATTTTGGCTGCTGGACTCTAATACGAACTATATCAGCTTTGTTACACTACAGGGATGTTATCCTAGTTGAATCTACTCAAAAAAAGTTACTAGAAGTGTTTTTATTTACAAAGCTATTCAGTGATGTTCTTTTAACAAGATAATTGCATTTTACTGACTGGATAAATGCATGACGTTAATTCAAATACTTCTAATGCTTAGTAGTGTTGGGGGTAAACTGATTCTATCTGTTAAAATAAAAATAAAGTAGGTTTTCTGTTGGCTTATAAGTCTGCAGTGTAATAAACTATATGGGGAAAAGAATAGAGACAGTAATATTTATAGTTCTAACAATATGTGTATTTATTATTTTACTCAAACTAATTGATAATCTAAAAATTACACGCAAGCATAACATATTTTACTGAATCTGCATGTCTGCATCTTCTGGAAGATCCATGCAGTCACACACATGGTATACAATTATATACACCCCCCCTTTTTTATATACAACAAATAGTAAGAAGTTATAATAGAAGAAAAACATAGTGTCCAAGGCATGAGTAAATAACAAGATATGACAGACAACATTCATAACTTTAGAAAAAGTTATGTTTTTGTTTCTCATATCTCTCATATAATGTTCTCAGTAAAAAGGTAATTTAACAAATCCTTGTTAACATATCATTCTCAATGTTTTCTTCTGAAACGTGTGTAAATATTGACAAGTTTAAAGACAGGAGATTGTATTCCTTTTTACATTCTATTCTAAAGTCTTACTACCAATTGCAAAATATAAAGGACTTGATGTGAAGATGGCATTAAGTAACTCTAAATCCTTATAATACAAGTGTAAATCTTTCTGTTTACTTCATTATTTTATCAACAAATGTTTTGTTATTTAGCAATCGCAAGGTACTTATCACTTGAAACAGAATGGTTTGTGACATAGCCATTTGAAACTATATCTTATGTTCATAGTTGTTGATTAAGGTAGTCAATTTGCAGTTTAATGACACCCTAAAAGAACTATTTAGAAATATTACATGGGTCAGGAGTGTCGTCACATCCTAAAATACATTGTATGATTCAGAAATTATAGACTGAAGCATTAGACTAACAATGGCTATTGATTGTAGAATGGTAGAAGGTGGCTTCAATGACTTGTTTTTTGAACCAGGAATTTTAAATTCCATGTTTGGTACTGTATATAGTTCTGATTATATTTTAGATATGTGTAAAGTTAAAATTTTGTCCAGAACACAATGCAAGAATGTGTTTTCAAATATGTCTATATATAAATGTGTTTTGCTTAATGTCAATAGCCTTAACAACAACATAAAGAGGGGAAGTATATGTAAATACCTTAGAATAAATAGAGTGGATATTGCATTTATACAGGAAACCCACCTAATAGAAAACAATGTTTTTTAATGGTTATTTAACACTTGTTGTATCTCACTTTCAGGCCAAGAGGAGGGGCACTATGATTTTGTGGAAAAATCCTTACCAGTACCCAAAATTATTGATTCATACTAGGAAAAAAATGGTATGTCAGGTATGGTAACTTTGAAAATAAATAGAAAATACATCACCTTAGTTAATGCATACTGGATACCTGGTATCACAGCAGGAACAGCAAACAAGCACTTAGAACTAATCTCATTTGAAGCTAAAGGTGATATTATACGTGCAGGAGATTTCAACTGCATTCTTTCTAAGAATGGTAACTTTAAAATGTCAGCTACAGCAAAAAAAATTAAATAATTTTATTACCACTTCAAATCTGAATAAAAGCCACAGTGGTGCAGTGGTAGTGTTTTCACCTCACAGCAAGAGGTTCTCCCATTCGATTCTTGGCTGGAGCGCCTTCTGTGTGGAGTCTGCATGTCTTCCCCGTGGTCGAGTGGCATTCAAAAGACATGCGTAGAATGGGCGTGCCTTTGTTGAAGGTTGGGCATTGAGCTGGCACCTCGGCACTGTAAAAATCTACTGCCAATCATTAGCAGACCGGAGTTCCGCTGTGGCGACCCCTAACTGGGAGAAGCCGAAAGAAGAACCACTTCAAATTTGAGGGATATTTATACCATAAGAGAATCAGAATCCCTACAATATACACATTACTCTTTTAGGTTTTTTACCCAAACAACTATTGATAAGATATTTGTTACTTATAATTTATTATCTTAGATACGGGAAGTCAAGATCAGTTCAGGCCCATTGCCTGACCACAAAGCTATTTTTTTTTAATCCACATAACTCCCAGAGACCTGATATACTGGCAAAGATTACCTGCTTATATTACCAAATTAAAAGATTTCAGAGAATGACTGTTAAAAGAAATAAAAACCTTTCTAGATTTTAATGATAATATTGAGACCTCTAGAATTATACTTTGGGATACATTTAAATCATACTTATATGGTAAAATTAAAAGTTGGTACTTAAACAAAAAAGAAGGAATGGGATGTGGAGCTAATACATACACAGTCAAAAATTGATACATTAAAAAAGAACTTGGACAAAAAAGATGCTACAAAAATTTCTGAAATAGAGGAACTGAATAGGACATACACAGACATTTTAAATCTCAAAGTAGCAATAAACTTAGAAAAAATAAAGCTACAAACCTATTCTATTAATCCCAAGAATATGCATAGACCTGCACTTAAATCTAAAATCTTGGCAAAAGCTAATCATATTAAGAAAATTATAGACAATTCCATGAAGGTACCTAAACATGTAACAGATTTAAAAGAAATATTAGAGGCCTTTAGAACACATCACGAAACACTAAACACCAATCTACATAATACTGATAATAGTATGAGAGAGAGGTTTTTAAAAGACAATATTGATAAAAGATTAACAAAAGAACAAAACTCTAGATTTCTTAAGTCTACATCATTAAGGGAAAAATACAAAACATTAAAAATGATAAGGTCCCAGGCCTTGACTGGCTAATAGGGGAAATATATAAGATACTTCCAGATGAGACCTTAGAAATTGTAATAGATGCTTTTGAAGAATTCAGAAGGAATGATGGCATTACCCCTTCCTGGAAATATGCTATGAGTTCACCCATATTCAAACATGACAAGGACCCTAATTTTCTAGCATCTTACCACACTATTTCCCTTCTGAATGTGGACTGCAATGTTTTTATATCTATTCTAGCACATAGATTAAATCATTTTTTACCAAAAATAATAAAAGATGATCAAACAGGGTTTATTTTGCTCAGGAAGGTCCAAGACAATTTAATCAAACTATTAACATTAATGGACTATGCAAAAAAAAAAAAAGAAAGAGGGAATTTTGGTTTGGGAAGGTGGCCTAATGGTTAAGGTGTTTGCCTTACAAACACAAGGTGCAGGGTTTGAGTCTCATAAGGGATAACTGGCTAGGCTTAAAATGGCTCGCAAGGGTAATTAGACTAGTACTAATCTATGAAACTATGAATTAATTATTAGCGTGGACTTGGACAAAGCATTTGATTCGATGAGTTGGCCCTATTTATTTAAAGTTCTAGAAATGCATAATTTTCCTCAGATTTTTTTTTAAAACTGCTTAAGAAATTATACACTACTTCTATATCATAGATTAAAATTGGTACTTTCCTGTCAGAACCACTTAAAATAATGAAAGGCACCAAGCAAGGGTGCCCTTTATCACCCTTATTATTTGCTCTATCAGTGGAGCCCTTAACTAATTATATAAGAACTATTCATAAAATAAGCAGCTTCTATGTCAGTGCAAAATACAATTCCAAAATCCAGCTTTTCACTGATGATATCTTATTAACAATTGGGAACATAGATACCTCAATTGAACATTATATAGAATCTCTCCATAACTTTGAAGTGATATCAGACCTAAGTTTTAATCAAAATAAAACTGAAAGTATTTTGTTAAACAAAAAATAAACCCCATTCTGGACAGACATAGTGACTTTAACTGGGCTAACTATATGATTAAATATCTAGGTATAACCATTAAAGCAAGTTGGAAAAACACCAGGCAAGCACATTTCATAAAGTTAATAGACACCGTTAAAGATTACTTAAACAAATGGAATAAACTGTCATTCACCATGCAGGAAAGGCTATCATTACTCAAACTGATCATACTACCCAAAATTCTGTACATCTTTCAAGCCATCTTAGCAACCCTTTCCAAAAACTAATAAACCAACTTAACTCAACATTAATAAAATGTTTATGGTTTCCAAAAAAACAAGGATTAGTCATTCATGGCATTGCAATAGTTGGGAAGAGGATGGAATCTCAGTTCCACATCTAGAACTATATACTGAATCAATTATCTTTAACATTATAAGTCATTGGCTAAATAGCAAATATACTTCTAACTGGAAAAATCTACATAAAGTAATATTACTAGACAATTGTGAGGAAACAATAAACAATGATACGTGTTCTGAAGTAGAAAAAGTCTACCTTGTCATAAAAACATTTGCTTTAATACAAGTAAAAAAAAAGTCTTCCCATTTGTTAATTACATAGTAAACAATTTCAAACAGCTAATGTTCAAATATTATAAGATGGGCAATCTTCTATTTATTATGTTTCACATAGCATTAACAAATAAATGCTTGGACTCTTATAACATGAAAAAATTGGAAGAAATGAAATGGGCTAGTATTCTGGTATCAGATTCTTGATCACAATTATATACAGGAGGCAACCTCTCACATAGCAAGATATAACATAAATCAAAACTGGCTAAACATACACACTTTTAGAGAGCATATAGTTAATGGTTTAAAATAACTCGAATAATGAAATCCACACCTAGACCCAAAATTCTAACACTTTTTTGTGAAATCAAAACACTATGCACACATGACGGACTATAAGTGTCAAGGTTATATAGGACATTGCAAATGGATTTACCAGCTCCAGATGAGTCCCTACAGAGCTATGCAGAAAAAAATTAATAAATCTAGATTTTCAGAAAAAGAGAAATCAGTAATACTTAAGTCAGTTAGTAAAACTACATCTTCCTTTTGGAAAATTTACACATGGAAATTTATTCACATACGTTTTGTCACTCCCCAAAAATAGCATTAATATCAGGTAATGAGACATCATTATGTTGGAGATGTGAAGAAGCAGTATATGCAGACTGGGTACATATGTTTATAAAATGTAATACTGTAATTCCCTTTTGGTCGGAATTCAAAGCATTGTGGTCAGATAAATGTGAAGTCACTGACTCATTGTTACTTAATGCTGCGACTCCAGTGCATGTTCCAAGTACACAAGTGCACCTCCTCTGGTCCCTCCTTGCAAGAAAAAACAATACCTCAATCTGGAAAAGTAAGAAAATTACACCTTTTGTGGAATTTATATCACTGGCCAAAATAGTTTACAATAGAGAATTAATGACTATAACTTTAAGAACTACAATAATGACACACAAAAAACTAGCTTGGTTAAAACTTAAAAAATTGTTAGATAAAATGTGAATGTATTGACAAAGCTACTTCTATTATGGGCATTGTATATAGTTAGATTTGTTTATATTGTTTAACATTTTTGTTGCATTTGTATTTATGTAAAATCAATAAAAATTATGGGAAAAATTTATTTTCTGATGTGTAATTGCAAGAAGGTGTGAAGGTTGCCTACAACAGAATTTGTTTTAAATATTTTTTTTTAATCTATGGATGAGGAAACTACAATAGCCAGGAAGAATAAGTGAGAATATTTAGGACTTATTTGGTTGTAGAGAAGATAGACACGCCATATATAAGGATTTTCTACCCAATGTTGCAACAGGTTGTTCAAAGGAGAGGGAATTATCTACTCATGTCTTAAAGTCTCGCACAAAAGTTTCATTTAGAAATAGGGTGTTGTCTGTATTATAAGATGAGTTGAGGGATTGTTTTCCAGATGCAATGATGCAATACTTTTTGTCATTTAGTTTTAGCCCATGTTCTGTACACAAGTAATTAGCATGTGTAAGTTCAAGCTGTAGCTTCTGCATGTCTGAAGGGAATTTGGGGATGACACCCACTTTAAATCTTCTGCAAACATGGCTAACCACACATTCTAGTAATTTATTTGGATATCAGAGAACTATGTCGAATAGTAGAGAACCTAGTATGGATCTCTGAGGACACACCTTCCACTGTTAGTGTGCAAGTTATGTCCCTCATGAAATTTTCTATCTACCTAATTGCATAGGGCTCAATTTGGAACACATTTAGTTTGTTAATTATGTTATCACATGGTATGACTTCAAATGGTTTGACAAGGTCAAGCTATGTTGTAGGATACCATGACTGTTGTGCACAGCTTGTGCTACCCTCTGAAGGAAGTTTACCAGATCTAATAGACATAATCTGCCCTTAGAAAAGCCAAACTCCTGGGAGTCCAGTCTTATAAGACTTCTAGTGGTACAGTTTGTCCGATCGGTTATGATCTGTTCTTGCAGATGAAGCTTGTCAGGCTAATGGATCTGTATTTTTCAGGGTCTGTGGTAGGACCGACATTGTGAAGTGGCATCTCATCCACTATGTGCCATACCTCAGGGGCAAAGCCAGTGGATAATGTCAAGTTGAACAGATGTAGGAGTGGATCCATCAGCACATTTATTTCTATTCAGCAGGCATCTGGATAAGTTATTGGGTCCCTTGGAGGATGTATTTATTAATTTATTTTTTATTTGGAAAGCACCTTCAATAAATGTTCTTTTTTAATGGGGGGGGGGGGTTGAAATCCTTTGGAATATGTGTGTTTTGCATGGTTGTTTCAGGGGGATTAAACTGGCACCAAATTTGTTAGATAATTTACTTACACTACCTATTGGATCCAAGTATGTGATGCCATTTTGAAAAGGTTTAGAGCAATGTGGGCTGTTCTTTATTTCCTGACTTTACTTAAGAAGGAATTGTAACTATCCTTAGTTTAAAATGCTAGTCTAAGGTCATGGGTTGCCTTTTTTCTTCCTTATGGTATTTTTTAGAACCTTCAATAATTTGTTGATGTCAACCTTGACATATGAAACTTTAGTGTTGCTGTATATTCTAGCAAGCTTTGTTCTTTTATTATTTTTTTTTATGCATCCGGACCACGAGTCTGCTTTGTTTTGGAATATCCCACTTTACTTGATTCTGGTAGGAACTATCATGTTAATACACTTATTTAGTGGAGCGCAAAATGTGTTTGCATAACTACCAGCCATGTCAAAATTTTGGGGATACTTTTATAATTGAATTTTGAGACTCAGCCCTAGAATTGCAGGGGGTTGGCATTTCTGAAGTTTTGGAATACTGTGATATTTTCATTGGATTGTTTGGGAATTTTAAAAGAAAAGCTGACCAGCTCATTGCCAGACTTAGCTGGGAAGGCGTATACCAGCAGGCAATGCAAATAGATGCTGCATTTGTAAGAAGCAGGCCAATAATATTTTCTCCTCTACTCAGGTCTTTGACTATTTAGTCCAAGAACTTTTTATTTATGAAATCAAGGAATTTTTGGGCATAACCCACACTTGAGGTATAAGCATCCCAGTTTATCAAAAGATAAAGTATCCAAGGATGATGAAGTTCATGTGCATGTGTAGCTCATCCACTATATTTTGGAGTTGAACACAGTTTTCATGGCACATTGAGGGGGGTGCTGGAATACACTTTGATCAAAATATTTTTTTTGTTTTGGTAAGATTTGGATTTCATTAAGTTTTTTTATGGGGTTCTGGGAATCTGCCCTGAAGTAATGAGGTCTTTCTGCATACTCCCCGGCAGTCCACATGCAGTCTAAAGTTCAGTAGTTGTAAAACCCTGCATGCATGCATGCACAGACACACACACGTGTTCCAAATACAGGAAGGCCTCAGGGTCAGATAACTAGTTAAGACTTTTAGAATTGAGCGACAATACCTTGATATCATGTGGTTCTTGGCTTGTTTTGTTTTTTTGTTGGGATATTAATTAGCTATGCGCTGCCAAAAAGAGGCACTATGGGGCAAAAAGGTTTAGCTGGTATGCAGAAGCTATGGAATGAGAATTGCAAGCTATCCTTAATAAAGCAGGAAGAGCTGTATAGCAACTCATCCAATGGTGACACATCCTGGATCTCTTCTGAATGATATGACTTACTAATATGATTATTGAAATCAGTTATCTTTTCTTTGCACCGCTGCATTATTCTTGGTATGATTGTTGAAATCAGTTATCTTTTCTTTGTACCGCTGCATTATTCTTGGTATGATTGTTGAAATCAGTTATCTTTTCTTTGCACCGCTGCATTATTCTTGGTATGATTGTTGAAATCAGTTATCTTTTCTTTGCACCGCTGTATTATTCTTGGAGAAGGAAGGACTCTGCTCAATACCAGGGTTTTTCTGTCATGCATGACACACATGGAAAGCTCAGAAGTGTCTCTACATATCACTCAGTATTTTGCATGCCAGGTCATTTACACTCACATGGACCATCACCACGCCATAGTCATACTTGTTCAGACTGAGGACTCTTACAATGTCAGACAGCCTTTGACATTTGAATGACAACTCTCAGTTAACTTGTTTTTGTCCAGCGTTATTTGAGTAAAGTCTATGTGCTTGACAATGGAGTCATCTATCACCAGTATATAAGTGTGTGTGTGTGTGTGTTTGGGGGGTGGGGGTCTTGTGATTCCCAGTAGTGGGCATTGTAATGTGTGCACATACAAAATCAAATCAGAGAGGAGCTCTCTGATCTTGTAAGCCCAGGCAGGTATGACCCGAGCCCTGAATAGCATCCTGCGATCACCCAGAATGATACCACAGTACAAGGACAAACGATTGACTTCAACAATTGGCTAAGCTTCTGCTGCCTTTCTAAGGGTATCCAGTATCTGTCTGCCTGGGATGACATAAACAACAGACCACGATGCTTTGCCAGAGATGGCCTGCACCTGTCGCCCTTTGGATTCTGGATACTGGCTATGGTTCTTGCCAGCCCTATAGTGCCTTTTTAGGCAAGGTTCAAATGACAAATTCACCACCGTAACAGGTACAAGCAAGTACAATCTGAGGGTAATGCTACTCAATGCTAGAAGTCTAAACCTCAAAATGCATTCACTTGAGCAACTCCTTAAAATGGAGAACATCAACATCTGTGCAGTGATAGAGACCTGGTTCAAGGCTCCAGAGAGCACCCCTGCATTACCAGGCTATAATTCATACCACACCTTTCGGCCACCTAACCTGGACAGAAACACTAAAGGTGGAGGCGTGTTCATATTCATTAAGTATATCCACACCTCCAGGCTAGTTGCTCAGCATAATGCATCTGAGATCATCCAAGTGTAACTTACTGTGGGCAAGAACACAATCCAAACTGTAACTTGCAACAGGTCCCCCACCATGCCCCAGGATTCCCACTCCTCACTTCTTGATACACTGGAAAATATTAGGGTACAACCAAACACCCTAATAATGGGTGATTTCAACTGCCCACCATTAAATGGGAAAACTTCTGATGTACCAACTCTTTTTCTCAGCGTTTTGTAGAATTCATAAATTCCAACGCCTTGGATCAAATTATCCACACCCCCACCAGGGGCAGCAATATCCTAGACCTGGTCATTACTAACATGGGTGACCGGTGTTCCACACCACAGGTCAGTTCCTCATTGGTCAGATCTGACCACAAGCTAATTAGCCTAGACATCCCACACTCCCACCCCCAACTAGGGATAACCACTGTAAACAATTTCTCCAAAGCCAACTTCACGCTTCTTAAGACAAAAGTGGCAAACTTCATGACACCTATGCAGACCGACAATAGAGGTACGACTGCTGAATCCTACACCAATGCACTTTATAAGCACTTACACGAGTGCGTGGACCTTGCTATCCGTAACAGAACCAAGATACTATCCTCCAAAAAAGGAAGCCAATCTGGTGGTCCCCTGCCATAAATAAACTCTACAACAGAAGAAAGAAACTGTTGCAAAAAAAAGAGTAAAATCCCATGACTGGAAGAACTCCCTGGTCAGCCTCTGTAAGCTGAGATCCCTTATAAAATCCTCCAAAGCTAGTTATGAAAACAAAACTGCCACTGATTCTAAAGACAACCACAAAGCATTCTATAGCTATGTAAAGAATCTCAATGGCAACACTCAGATCTGCTCTGAATTACAGTACAATGGCACTAAATATACAGAACCAACTGATATTGCCAATATCCTGGCAGATAGGTTCAGTGCTAACTTTACCCCCCCCCCCACCCACTAAAGGGCCCATCTCTAAACTGGAAGAATGCAAAGTTCCTGTAATCATGGCTGCACAGGTAAAAAACACATGCTCCAAAGCCCATAACACAGCATCCATGGGACCTGACAAAATCTCAGGCTGCATTCTACATGAACTACAGATTTAACTGGCACCCCACCAAAGCACCATGTTCAATCATAGCCTCACCTCAGACTTTGTGCCCACTGAATGGTGCACAGCGACAGTTATCCCACTCCACAAAGGGGGAGCCACCACGGACCCTGGGAACTACCGCCTCATTAGCCTAACAAGCCTGGTCTTCAAGGCCATAGAATGTATCATGATGGAACATATAAACAAAGACATTGGTAATCTCCAGAATCTGGACTCCACCCAGTTCGGGTTTGTAAAAGGCAGATAATGACTCCTAAACCCGATTGACTTCATTAAAGCCATCACCAAAGCCGTAGATGAGGGTAAGGTGGTTCATACAGCCTATCTAGATCTCGCCAAGGCTTTTGACAACATCCCCCCACTCTGGAATTATAGATAAACTCACTAAACTAGCAATGTAATAAACTATATGGGGAAAAGAATAGACCCAATAATATTTATAGTTCTAACAACATATGCATTTATTAGTTTACTCAAACTAATTGATCATCTAAAAATTACATGCAAGCATGATAACATATGATAACATATTTTACTGAATCTGCATGTCTGCATCTTCTGGAAGATCTATGCAGTCACACACATGGTATAGAATCATATACACCCCACTTTTTTATATTTTTATATATATATATATATATATATATATATATATATATATATATATATATACAACAAATAGTAAGAAGTTATAATAGAAGAAAAACATAGTGTCCAATGCATGAGTAAATAAGACAGGACAACATTCATAACTTTAGAAAAAGTTATTTTTTGTTTCTCATAACTCTCCTATAATGTTCTCAGTAAAAGGTTCATTTAACAAATCCTTGTTAACATATCTTTCTCAATGTTTTCTTCTGAAATGTGTGTTAAATATTGGCATGTTTAAAGATAGGAGATTGTATTTATTTTTGCATTCTATTCTAAAGTCTTACTACCAATTGCAAAATATAAAGGACTTGATGTGAAGATGGCATTAAGTAAGTCTAAATCCTTATAATATAAGTGTAAATCTGTTTGTTTACTTCATTATTTTATCAATAAATGTTTTATTTAGCAATCGCAAGGTAGTTATCACTTGAAATAGAATGGTTTGTGACATAGCCGTTTGAAACTATATCTCATGTTCATAGTTGTTGATTAAGGTAGTCAATTCACAGTTTAATGACACCCTAAAAGAACTATTTAGAAATATTACATGGGTCAGGAGAGTCTACACATCCTAAAACACATTGTACAATTCAGAAATTATAGACTGAAGCATTAGACTAACAATGGCTATTGATTGTAGAATGGTAGAAGGTGGCTTCAATGACTTGTTTATTGAACCAGGAATTTTAAATTCCATGTTTGGTACTGTATATAGTTCTTATTATATATGCTAGATATGTTTTAAGTTAAAATTTTGTCCATAACAGAACACAATGCAAGAATGTGTTTTCAAATATGTCTATATATAAATGTGTTTCCCTTAATGTCAATGGCCTTAACAACAACATAAAGAGGGGAAGTTTATGTAAATACCTTAGAACAAATAGAGTGGATATTGCATTTATATAGGAAACCCACCTAATAGAAAAATATGTTTTTTAATGGTTATTCAACACTTGTTGTATATCACTATCAGACCAAGAGGAGGGGCACTTATGATTTTGTGGAAAAAATCCTTACCAGTACCCAAAATTATCAATTCATATTTGGACAAAAATGGTATGTTAAGTATGGTAACATTGAAAATAAATAGAAAATACATCAGCTTAGTTAATGCATACTGGATACCTGGTATCACAGCAGGAACAGCAAACAAGCATTTAGAAAAATCTCATTTAAAGCTAAAAGAGATATTATATGTGCAGGAGATTTCAACTGCATTCTTTCTAAGAATGATACTACTAAGAATGGTAACTGTAAAATGTCAGCTGCAGCAAAAAAATTAAATAATTTTATTACCACTTCAAATTTGAATAAATTTGCCCCACAGCAAGAGGTTCTCCCATTCGATTCTCAGCTGGAGCGCCTTCCGTGTAGAGTCTGCATGTCCTCCCCATGGTCGAGTGGCATTCAAAAGACATGCGTAGACTGGGAGTGCCTTCTTTGAAGGTTGGGCATTGAGCTGGCACCTCAGCACCGTAAAAATACCAATCATTAGCGGACCGAAGTTCCACTGTGGCAACCCCTAAATGGGAGAAGCCGAAATAAGAACCACTTCAAATTTGAGGGATATTTATACCATAAGAGAATCAGAATCCCTACAATATACACATTACTCTTTTAGGTTTGGCACCCAAACAACTATTGATAAGATATCTGTTACTTATAATTTATTATCTAAGATACGGGAAGTTTAGATCAGTTCAGGCCAATTGCCCGACCACAACGCTAATTTTTTCTAAAATCCACATAACTCCCAGAGACCTGATATACTGGCAAAGATTACCTGCCTATATTACCCAATTAAAAGATTTCAGAGAATGACTGTTAAAAGAAATAAAAACCTTTCTAGATTTTAATGATAATATTGAGACCTCTAGAATTATACTTTGGGATACATTTAAATTATACTTGTATGGTAAAATTAAAAGTTGGTACTTAAACAAAAAGAAGGAATGGTATAAGGAGCTAATATGCATACAGTCAAAAATTGATACATTAAAAAAGAACTTGGACAAAAAAGATGCTACAAAAATTTCTGAAATAGAGGAACAGAATAGGACATACACAGACATTTTAAATCACAAAGTAGCAATAAACTTAGAAAAAATAAAGCTACAAACCTATCCTATTAATTCCAAGAATATGCATAGACTTGCACTTAAATCTAAAAGCTTGACAAAAGCTCATCATATTAAAGAAATTATAGACAATTCCATGAAGGAACCTAAACATGTAACAGATTTAAAAGAAATATTAGAGGCCTTTAGAACACATCATGAAACACTAAATAACACCAATCTACATAATACTGATAATACTATGAGAGATAAGTTTTTTTAAAGACAATATTAATAAAAGATGAACAAAAGAACAAAACACTAGACATCTTAAGTCTACATCACTAAGGGAACTTAAGGGAAAAATACAAAACATTAAAAATAATAAGGCCCCAGGCCTTGACTGGCTAATAGGGGAAATATATAAGATACTTCTGGATGAGACCTTAGAAATTGTAATAGATGCTTTTGAAGAATTCAGAAAGAATGATGGCATTTTCCCTTCCTGGAAATATGCTATGATTTCACCCATATTCAAACATGACAAGGACTCTAATTTTCTAACATCTTACCACCCTATTTCCCTTCTGAATGTGGACTGCAAGGTTTTTGCATCTATTCTAGCAGCTAGATTAAATCAGTTTTTACCAAAAATAATAAAAAATGATCAAACAGGGTTTATTTTGCTCAGGAAGGTCCAAGACAATTTAATCAGATTATTAACATTAATGGACTATGCAAAAAAAAAAAAAAAAGAGGGAATTTTGGGTTTGGGAAGGTGGCTTAATGGTTAAGGTATTTGCCTTACAAACACAAGGTGCAGGGTTTGAGTCTCATAAGGGATAACTGGCTAGGCTTAAAATGGCTCGCAAGGACAATTAGCCTAGTACTAATCTATGAACCTATGAATTAATTATTAGCCTGGACTTGGACAAAGCATTTGATTCAATGAGTTGGCCCTATTTATTTAAAGTTCTAGAAATGTATAATTTTTCCTCAGATTTTTTAAAATTGCTTAAGAAATTATACACTACTTCTATATCATACATTAAAATTGGCGCTTTCCTGTCAGAATCACTTAAAATAATGAAAGTCGCCAAACAATGGTGCCCTCCCTTTATCACCCTTATTATTTGCTCTATCAGTGGAGGCCTTAGCTAATTATACAAGAACTAATGATAAAATAAGCAGCTCTATGTCAATGCAAAATACAATTCCAAAATGCAGCTTTTCGCTGATAATATCTTATTAACAATTGGGAACATGGATACTTCATCTGAACATTATATTGAATCTCTCCATAACTTTGAAGTGATATCAGGCCTAAGTTGTAATCAAAATAAAATTGAAACTATTTTGTTTAACAAAAAATAAACCCCATTCTGGACAGACATAGTGACTTTAACTGGGGTAACTCTATGATTAAATATCTAGGTATAACCATTAAAGCAAGTTGGAAAGACACTAGGCAAGCACATTTCATAATGTTAATAGACGCCATTAAAGATTACTTAAACAAATGGAATAAAATGTTATTCACCATGCAGGAAAGGCTATCATTACTCAAAATAATCATACTACCCAAAATTCTGTACGTCTTTCAAGCCATCTTAGCAGCCCCTTCCAAAAATAATAAACCAACTTAACTCTCCATTAATAAAATTTTTATGGTTTCCAAAAAAACAAGGATTAGTCATTCATGGCATTACAGTAGTTGGGAAGAGGATGGAATCTCATTTCCACATCTAGAACTATATACTGAATCAATTATCTTTAACATTATAAGTCATTGGCTAAATAGCAAATATACTTCTAACTGGAAAAATCTACATAAAGCAATATTACTAGACAATTATGAGGAAACAATAAACAATGATACGTGTTCTGAAGTAGAAAAAGTCTACCTTGTCATAAAAAACATTTGCTTTAATACAAGTAAAAAAAAAACGACTTTCCATTTGTTAATTACATAGTAAACAATTTCAAACAGCTAATGTTCAAATATTATAAGATGGGCAATCTTCTATTTATTATGTTTCACATAGCATTAACAAATAAATGCTTGGACTCTTATAACATGAAAAAAAATGGAAGAAATGAAATGGGCTAGTTTTCTGGTATCAGATTCTTGATCACAATTATATACAGGAGGCAACCTCTCTCATAGCAAGATATAATATAAATCAAAACCGGCTAAACATACACACTTTTAGAGAGCATATAGTTAATGAGCTTAAAATAAATCAAACAGTGAAATCCACATCTAGACCCAAAATTCTAACACTTTTTTCTGAAATCAAAACACTATGCACAAATGATGGACTATCAGTGTCAAGGTTATATAGGACATTGCAAATGGATTTACCAGCTCCAGATGAGTCCATACGGAGCTAAGAAGAAAAAAAATAATAAATCTAGATTTTCAGAAAAAGAGAAATCAGTAATACTTAAGTCAGTTAGTAAAACTACATCTTCCTTTTGGAAAATTTACACATGGAAATTTATTCACATAAGTTTTGTCACTCCCCAAAAATAGCATTAATATCAGGTAATGAGACATCATTATGTTGGAGATGTGAAGAAGCAGTATATGCAGACTGGGTACATATGTTTATAAAATGTAATACTGTAATTCCCTTTTGGTCAGAATTCAAATCCTTTATTAAAGCATTGAGGTCGGATAAATGTGACGTCACCGACTCATTGTTATTATTTAATTCTCTGATTCCAGTGTATGTTCCAAATACACAAGTGCACCTCCTCTGGTCCCTCCTTGCAATAGCAACAAAAAACAATACCTCAATCTGGAAAAGTAAGAAAATTACACCTTTTGTGGAATTTATATCACTGACCAAAATAGTTTGCAATAGAGAATTAATGACTATAACTTTAAGAACTACAATAATGACACACAAAAAACTAGCTTGGTTAAAACTTAAAAAATTGTTAGATAAAATGTGAATGTATTGACAAAGCTACTTCTATTATGGGCATTGTATATAGTTAGATTTGTTTATATTGTTTAACATTTTTGTTGCATTTGTATTTATGTAAAATCAATAAAAATTATGGGAAAAATTTATTTTCTGATGTGTAATTGCAAGAAGGTGTGAAGGTTGCCTACAACAACAGAATTTGTTTTAAATATTTTTTTTTAATCTATGGATGAGGAAACTACAATAGCCAGGAAGAATAAGTGAGAATATTTAGGACTTATTTGGTTGTAGAGAAGATAGACACGCCATATATAAGGATTTTCTACCCAATGTTGCAACAGGTTGTTCAAAGGAGAGGGAATTATCTACTCATGTCTTAAAGTCTCTCACAAAAGTTTCATTTAGAAATAGGGTGTTGTCTGTATTATAAGATGAGTTGAGGGATTGTTTTCCAGATGCAATGATGCAATACTTTTTGTCATTTAGTTTTAGCCCATGTTCTGTACACAAGTAATTAGCATGTGTAAGTTCAAGCTGTAGCTTCTGCATCAACACACCAAACAGCCAATACCTTTCTTCACTTTATTATAAGATCTGGTACCTCGGCAGTTCGCCTTGAAGGCGAACTGCTGAGGTACCAGATCTTATAATAAAGTGAAGAAAGGTATTGGCTGTTTGGTGTGTTGCTGCTATCTATTTTGCTGTTGCTGTGTTTTGTCAACTGTAGCTTCTGCATGTCTGAAGGGAATTTGGGGATGATACCCACTTTAAATCTTCTGCAAACATGGCTAACCACACATTCTAGTAATTTATTTGGATATCAGAGAACTATGTCGAATAGTAGAGAACCTAGTATGGATCTCTGAGGACACACCTTCCACTGTTAGTGTGCAAGTTCTGTCCCTCATGAAATTTTCTATCTACCTAATTGCATAGGGCTCAATTTGGAACACATTTAGTTTGTTAATTATGTTATCACATGGTATGACTTCAAATGGTTTGACAAGGTCAAGCTATGTTGTAGGATACCATGACTGTTGTGCACAGCTTGTGCTACCCTCTGAAGGAAGTTTACCAGATCTAATAGACATAATCTGCCCTTAGAAAAGCCAAACTCCTGGGAGCCCAGTCTTATAAGATTTCTAGTGGTACAGTTTATCCGATCGGTTATGATCTGTTCTTGCAGATGAAGCTTGTCAGGCTAATGGATCTGTATTTTTCAGGGTCTGTGGTAGGACTGACATTGTGAAGTGGCATCTCATCTACTATGTGCCATACCTCAGGGACAAAGCCAGTGGATAATGTCAAGTTGAAAAGATGTAGGAGTGGATCCATCAGCACATTTATTTATATTCAGCAGGCATCTGGATACGTTATTGGGTCTCTTGGATGATGTATTTATTAACTTATTTGTTATTTGGAAAACACCTTCAATAAATGTTCTTTTTTAATGGGTGGTGGAAATCCTTTGGAATATGTGTTTTTTGCATGGTTGTTTCAGGGGGATTAAACTGGCACCAAATTTGTTAGATAATTTACTTACACTACCTATTGGATCCAAGTATGTGACGTCATTTTGAAAAAGTTCAAAGCAATGCGGGCTGTTCTTTATTTCCTGACTTTACTTAAGAAGGAACTGTAATTATCCTTAGTTTAAAATGCTAGTCTAAGGTCACGAGTTGCCTTTTTTCTTCCTTATGGTATTTTTTAGAACCTTCAATAATTTTTTGATGTTGACCTTGACATATGGAACTTTAGTGTTTCTGTATATTCTAGCGAGCTTTGTTCTTTTATTATTTTTTTTATGCATCTGGACCACGAGTCTGCTTTGTTTTCGAATATCCCACTTTGCTTGATTCTGGTAGGAACTATCATGTTAATACACTTATTTAGTGGAGCGCAGAATGGGTTTTCATAACTACCAGCCATGTCAAGATTTTGGGGATACTTTTTAAATTGAATTTTGAGACTCAGCCCTAGAATTGCAGGAGGTTGGTATTTCTGAAGTTTTGGAATACTGTGATATTTACATTGGATTGCTTGGGAATTTTAAAAGAAAAGCTGACCAGCTCATTGCCAGACTTAGCTGGGAAGGCGTATACCAGCAGGCAATGCAAATAGATTCTGCATTTGTAAGAAGCAGGCCAATAATATTTTGTCCTCTACTCAGGTCTTCGACTATTTAGTCCAAGAACTTTTTATTTATAAAATCAACGAGTTTTTGGGCATAACCCACACTTGAGGTATAAGCATCCCAGTTTATCAAAAGATAAAGTCTCCAAGGATGATGAAGTTCATGTGCATGTGTAGCTCATCCACTATATTTTGGAACTGAATACAGTTTTCTTGGCACATTGAGGGGGGTGCTGGAATACACTTTGATCAATATTGTTTTTTTTTGGTAAGATTTGGAACTCATTAAGTTTTTTTATGGGTTTCTGGGAATCTGCCCTGAAGTAATGGGGTCTTTCTGCATACTCCCCTGCAGTCCACATGTGGTCTAAAGTTCAGTGGTTGCAAAACCCTGCATGCATGCATGCATGCACGGATACACACGCGTGTTCCAAATACAGGAAGGCCTCAGGGTCAGATAACTAGTTAAGACTTTTAGAATTGAACGACAATGCCTTGATATCATGTGGTTCTTGGCTTGTTTTGTTTTTATGTTGGGATATTAATTAGCTATTCGCTTCCAAAAAGAGGCACTATGGGGCAAAAAGGTTTAGCTAGTATGCAGAAGCTATGGAATGAGAATTGCAAGCTATCCTTAATAAAGCAGGAAGAGCTGTACAGCAACTCATCCAATGGTGACACATCCTGGATCTCTTCTGAATGATATGACTTACTAATATGATTGTTGAAATCAGTTATCTTTTCTTTGTACCGCTGCATTATTCTTGGTATGATTGTTGAAATCAGTTATCTTTTCTTTGTACTGCTGCATTATTCTTGGTATGATTGTTGAAATCAGTTATCTTTTCTTTGCACCACTGTATTATTCTTGGAGAAGGAAGGACTCTGCTCAATACCAGGGTTCTTCTGTCATGCATGATATGCATGGAAAGCTCAGAAGTGTCTCTCTACATAGCACTCAGTATTTTGCATGCCAGGTCATTTACACTCACATGGACCATCACCATACTATAGTCATACTTGTTCAGACTGAGGACTCTTACAATGTCAGACAGCCTTTGACATTTGAATGACAACTCTCAGTTAACTTGTTTTTGTCCAGTGCTATTTGAATAAAGTCTATGTGCTTGACAATGGAATCATCTATCACCAGTATATAGGAAGTGTGTGTGTGTGTGTGTGTGTATGTATGTGTGTGTTTGGGGGGGGGGTCTTGTGATTCCCAGCAGTGGGCATGGTAGTGTGTGCACATACAAAATCAAATCAGAGAATTCCAAATATTGTATTTCTAAAAGGTTGCTTTCCTATCAAAAAATCATTACAAATTAGGAAAGAAATATGATTTTGTAAAAAGAAATTGCATTTTCTCCAAATAATAGCATTATTGGATTTGATTACATCAACAACATGCTTTTTAGAAATGCATTTTTCCATGTGGCTCTAAATTCAGATCTCTTAACTTCTCGCATCACCTTCTTTTCCTGGGGTGATTACGTCTTGTGAGGAACCCTAGATTTGACCATTCACCAGGTATGTCTCATCATTCTGGATGCATACACATCCCATCAGACTATCAATGGTCATTTTATAAGGGTAAAGAAGCAAAGACGTTCGGACCATCATCACCTGGCCAGATCAGGTTTTCTTCTTAAGCTCTGATATAGTTGGTTGCCATTTTCTCATTAGGTATAAAATGTTAACAAAGAAAATGACCGCATCTATGTAGTGAGGTGTCCCTTTCTCCAAACACCTAATTTAGCAACAGTTTTTATGATGACCCTCTAAGTGCAAATCAGGTACATGCCCCCAGCATAACACCACACACTTTTCTCTTGAAGACGCAAGCATGCAAATACATTGTCATTCTTCCTCCACCTGTGCCAGGTCCAGCAGATGAATAGGTCATTAATAAACACAGATCACATCTATCATACTAAGGTCTTTATCCTTCTATGCCAATGAAACTGGCTTCTTAATGAAAAAATGTGTACATCTAAACAGCATGTTCTCAGCGTATTTAATTATTTGTAGAAATGAAAATACTGCATCAAATATTTGCTTTTTCCACAACTTTAATAATTTTAAAATTGTACAGCAGCACTTTAGAAATATGATGCATGAAATTCTGTATTTGATTGTTTACATTTTACAAAAAGTGAAAAGGATGCAGAAGTTAAAAACTGTGAAATATACAGAGACTGAAGCAATGAATGAATTAAAAAGCTAATAAATGCTACATATTTAATCATTTAGGTTAGACCATTTTCCTAAAGATGTTTACTGTAATCAAAGAATCATGGCTTTTAGATAGTTTATTTCCGTGTCTACAATTACTGTCTTCAAAATGGTCTCACATACTATCGTAAAATGTAGAGAGAATTATTTAAACATGCACACCTGCACATGCCTCACACTCTTATCTTTGAAAGAAAGGAATGGATGGTTGCTGAATTTAATTATAAACAGCATTTATGTCATTTTTACAGCAAAATATAAAAAGAATAAAAATTCCTCTTTTTTTCAACAATACACATGGCTGGTGTTAAAAGTATGCTATGCATTTCTGTTTTTAACAGGTGGTGTGCTTAATAATGAAGAAACGTGATGGACAAAATTTTGATTTCAGTAGAATAATGGACATATGTAAAGTTCTAATAAGAATTCTGAACTTGATGTCCTAGCTACAAATGCTCAAAGCCCTGAAATGCTGTAAGACTTTCTTATAAAATTTGGATAACAAATTACATTGTTAATTAGTTTTATATCATATATTGCAAAAAAGTAATTAAACTAAAGGCAAGGGACAGACCTAATCTAAAATGTGTGAATGCAAGCCAGTAGTGGACCAAACTATGTTTTACTGCAATGCTTAAAATTACTTCTCTGATGTGATACAAAACACAGCAAGATACATTTCTGAGATACATTAAAATAGGAAGTCATTACCCTTGTCATATCTGTATTAAAAACTTAACCAGTTAAAACGGAGTACACTAAAGGCTATGCAAGCCTAATGGAGTTCTATTAATGCAGACACAAAAACAGATCACCACCAAAATATGCTGCATTCTATATGCTGAACAGAATCATACAGCATCATCCCTCTTTTTCCCATTTCCTACATGGGGCTGGGATGTCACGATAACACTCAGCATTTCACTTGATTCAATGCCACACTCCTGCCTTCTTCAACATGCATGCCTGACTGTCGCAAATCTTCTCTCATACAATCCATCCACCCGTTTCCTGCATGTCCTCCTTTCCTTTTATTTTCTTCCTGTCCCAAATCATCTGCACCAGAATGACTTCTGCATTTCTGCACATGTCCAAACCACCGTGATCTCTTCTCATTGAACTTTTTTGCAATTGGAGCTACTTTTGCTTCTGCTCTTATGTCCTCATTTCTTCATCTGTCGCACAGTGTGCATCCTACCACCATTCTTAGGCACTTCATTTCAATCACCTTTAGTTTCCTCATCTGCTCTTCCTTTACTGCCCAGGTTTCTTTACCATATAGTAGCACTGGCGACACCAATCCCTTGTACACCTTACTTTTCAGCTTTTTTGGGATTATTTTGTCATTCCCTACATCTGACACACTATGCCAGTTGGCTGCAGTCCTTTTGATTCTAGCTTTCACCTCTTCATTCAGACTTCCCTTTTATTCAGCCACCCCTCCCAGATATTTGAAGATATTAACATGGTCCACTATCTTCCTTCTATCTCAGTTCTTAGCATCTTTGGATTTCCACAATTTGCTGCCATTATCACCGTCTTGTCTATGCTTAGTTTCATCCCATGTGACCTGAGTTTTGCATTCCATTCCCCTATGCTTTGCTGAAGTTCTTGCTCAGAGTCTGCCTGTGATGCCATATTGTCCCCTCTGACCTGCTTGCTAATGTATTCCATCACCAGTATGAATAGCAGAGGCCTGAGAGCAGAATCCTGTTGCACACCCCGCTCCCACCGGAACTCCTCTGTGAGGCCGAACACTGTACATACTTGAGTCATTGTGTCCTTGTACAAAACCTGCACTAATTCTACCAATGTTTCTGGGACTTTGGACTACCACAGTACTGCCCAAATCAGCTTTCTTGGGACCATGATAAATGCTTTTTCTAAGTCTAGGAATGCCCGATTGGGATCTTTCCTCATATCTAGCTTCTTCTCAACTATCTGTCAAACTACAAGCATTGGGTCATTTGTGCTGTAGCCTGATCTGTATATGAACTGCTCATATCCCACATTATTTTCTATTACTCTGCATATCTATTTATCACTTACCCTCTCCAGAACTTTCATTTTATTTTATTTTACATTTGTTGACCGGGCTAGTCTAACTGGATATATGTCCAGTTTCAGTTGAGGCCTGGGGAGAAAAGCTCCACATAAAATATACAGCACATTAATAATTCAGTTTCAAGACATTAAACTTCAATTAAAGATACCAGTCATACAAAACATGTGCTACAAAGTAAATAAGCATATGTGATATAAGACAGTAGAACAAAATAAGATATCCCATAATTTTTTTTGTAGCCCCCCCCCCCCCCCCCGGCAAATCACTGTGGGAAGGAAGTATTTAGAAGAATGAGGAGATTCCAGAACAAAGTAATAAGTAAGGAGCAGCAGGAGAGAGTAGTTTAAAGAGAAGAGATTTGGGAGAAATTTGGTTGAGGGGTAGATTCTCAGAGCGACATTGGAGAAATTCATTATGTATATCTTGGGAAGAATAAGTCCGACCTAGAGGTAGTGGACTTTAAGAGAAAACTGAATAGAGGTGGAAAAGCAAAGGAAGACAGATGATAATGATAACTGGATGAGAGAATATTAGTCTGGGTTAGTACAGGGACAAAGCCAGTGGCTAGTTAGAAATACTTTAAGTTTCTTTTTGAAAAGTGTAGTAGAGGAGAGAGAGGTAAGTTCAAAGGGCAGTAGGTTCCAGCTTTTACCCACTGCATTAGAAAAGAGGGAGTCACCTGATTTATTGTAGGGTTTATGTACAGAAACCAGTAGTTTGTGGGCTGAGCGTAGATTTTTAAGACTGTTATATGGGCTGATAAGATTTGTGAGAATTGGTGTTTTACCTGGATAATAAAGAGTTTTGTGGGTAATAATTAATTGTTGAAATAAAATCTGATTGTGCAGTTCAAGTCAGCCCAGTTGCTTCAGATTTTGAAAGTGGTGGGTTCTAAAGGGGGAGCCAGTATCAAATCTGGCTATGCTATTATAGGAGATTGCAAGCTTGTTGAGGTTAGTTTTAGATAAATTGGTATATATAGGACAGGCATAAAAGAGAGTACAGATAAGGTGGGTATGGGCAATAGTAGTTCTGGCTGAGGGAGTCAGGAGGGGTTTGATTTTGTAGAGGGAGCCTAGTTTATGGTTAACTGATTTTATTGTGGAGTTGATATGAGTATCATAGTTAAGGCTGTTATCAATAGTAACTCTTAAGAGTTTAGCAGAAGTGTCAGGAGAAATGACTGTGCCATTTTTGGATTTGATAGAGAAGTGAAATGGGGTAGATTTTTGTGTAGGAGTAAATATTAGAAGTTTAGTCTTTTTTGCGTTGAGGAGGAGACTGCATTGCAAAAGACAATCTTTTACAAGCTCAAAGACATTTTGGGTAAGGGACTGCAGTTCAGAAGGCCCTGTAGTGAGGATATTAATGTGGAGTCATCAGCATATTGTATAGTTACAGCTTGAGGGATACTAATGGATAGATCGTTTATAAAGATGGAGAATAGAAGAGGGCCTAAAATAGATCCTTGGGGTACACCAAGGATGACAGGAAGAGGGGCAGATAGAGTGTTTTCCCAAAGCACTGCTTGTTGCCTGTTATCTAAGTAGGACTTAAACCACTGTAGTGCTTGAGTATCTAGTGAGTGGGGCTTGAGAAGATTCAAGAGTAGTTGATGGTTAACCATGTTGAATGCTTTTGAAAGATCAATAAAGATAGAGGATAGTGTGTAGTTGTTACGGTTTTTGTTAATGTAGTCAGAAAATGACAGGAGGGCAGTAGTGGTGCTATGGAAGGGTCGAAAGCCATGCTGAGAGTTGGCTAGTAGGCCATTTAGGAGTAGGTGGTGTAGTAGTTGGCGGTGGATGCATTTTTCCATGATTTTAGCTATGGGTGAGAGTAGGGCAATAGAACAATAGTTGGAAAGTTCAGTTGAGTTGCCACCCTTATGTAGGGGGGTAATGTGTGAGACTTTCCAGATAGATGGGATGGTACCTTCTTTAATGGTTCTGTTTATTAGGATCATATAGGATAAGCAATAACTTTGGCTGCTATTTGAAGATACTTAGCAGTTAGGAGGTCAGCTGAAGGGGTAGAGGGTTTGAGTTTCTGAAGGAGGGTACAGATGAGGGATGTAGGGGTGGGTTGGAGTTTGAAAGTGGGTGGAGAGGTATAGGAGGATGGGGGTGAAGTAGAGGATACTGGAGGTAGTGAGTTAGCAAGAGACTGGATAGCTTCAGTAAAGAAATTATTAAAGGAGTCAGCAATATGTTTGAAAGTGTCTTGGGTAAGTCCGGATGGAGTGGGTGTCTTAGAGCAGCCTGGATGAGGGGGTCTATTAATTCTTGACCAAGATTTCTGAGGATTTTGTTGGTTGGCTTGTTGAAGTTGAAAGAAGAAGTTTTTTTTTTTGTCTAATAGTATAGAAGTTTTAGTAGAGTTTCTGAGCTGTTGAAATTTGAAGTGCTCAGATGGGTCTCTGGAAGAGCGCCATTTGGCCCAAAGTTTGTTTCGTAGCAAGATTTTTTGTTTAGTTTTCTTTTGAAGCTATGGTGCAGTTTTGGCGCTATTCCTAAGGGTACAAGAAGGGGCATGGTAGTCTAGGATTTCAAGGAACTTAGTATTGAAGTATGCCACTGCTTAAGGGTACAAGAAGGGGCATGGTAGTCTAGGATTTCAAGGAACTTAGTATTGAAGTATGCCACTGCTTCCTCTAGTTGGAGGTGTTTTAAGGGGGACCAGTTGCAAACTCTCAGCTCATTTTGGAAGTGTTTAGGGTTAAAATGTTTATTGGAGCGAGTAGCTCTGAAGGTTGTAGGGCTTGGTGTGTAGGTATTTTGTCGAATTAAATATGTTAGTGAGTGATCAATAATGTCATCAGAGGGGATGCCTGCCATATAGCTTAAGGAGTGAGTATTTATAAGGATCCAATCTAGGGTGGATTCTTTGTTGGTGGGCTTATGAATTCTAGTAGGCAAGGTGATAGTTTGAGAGAAGCCATGTAGGTTTATGTGGTTGGTAGGGTTATCAGAATTGCAGGTATTCCAGTCGATATTAAATGCACCTAGTGCAATGGTTTCTTGAGGAAAGTTAGTGGACAGTCAGCTTAGGATATTTTCAAGGGAGTTGATATTATTTCCTGGGGGAAGATATGAGCATAAAGAGTAGATGGACTTACAAGTGTTTAGTTGTAGCTTAGCAAAAATAGTTTCAGAATTGGTATCAGATGTAGGGTATGTATCAAGTAGTGTAATTTGGAGCCCTGCTTTGTATATTAAGGCTGCACCCCCCTCCCTTCTTGTGAAGGCAATCTCGTCTTAAACTACTATATCCTGGAGGGGTTATTTCATAGTGTGGGGTAGATGGTTTTAACCATGTCTCAGTTAAACATAGAACATTAAAGTTATGTACATCCAGTAGGGCATGAAGGTGTGTTACTTTATTATTAATACTGTGAATGTTTAAGTGGGCTAAGAAGAGGGAGTTAGGAGGCCTTGTAGGGGTATGAGAGGGAGAGGGTATGGTTGGGAAGGTGGGCTGTTATTAGTAGGGCCAGGGTTGGGGTGAATGTCACCCTCTAGTAGGAGGTGAAGGTGTAGTCTATATGTGTGAATAAGAGAAATATTTAGTATGTTATGTGCTCTCTTAACATGGTAGTGTTGATAGGTAATATGGGAGACTCTATGATACTGTGGGAGAAAATAGTTGGTGGTAGATATTATGTTTATGTGTTTCAAGGTGGATGGTAGAGCAGGAAGGGATGTTTGTTTAGTGGGTTGGTGGAAGTTAGAGGAATGAAGATGTTTATAGGCAGTTAAGAAGTAGGGAAGGAGAAGGAAAGGAAGAATTGTGAACAGAAGTAGGGATCTGAGGTAAGGTGATATGGGTAAAGGAGACATAATGCTGAAGAAGTTGAGAGTGGAGTGTAGGAAGGTGAGGTAATGTAATTTAGCAGGACGAGTGATGAATAAGATGGAAAAACTTAATGTGTGATGGGATGCGATTTGATGTTGGAGGAAGTGGAAATGGTTAGAGAGTAGAAAGGATTTATGTAATGTAGTAGGAGGAGCGGTGTATAAGATGAAAAAACCTTAATGTGTTATGGGATGGGATTTGATGATGGAGGAAGTGGGAGTGGTTAGACAGGTATAAGGATAGATGCACTGGTGGTCTATGGGATTTGGGGGTAGGGTAGGGGAGCAGAGTGAGCCCGCAGGGAGAACAGAGCGGGAGGAGCCAAGTGAAGGAGGAAAACCTGTAAAAAAAAAACAATCAGTGGAATGCTGACTATTAGAGGTAAGTTTAGGCAGAGGTAGTTAAAGGAGGTGATAGGTTTAATAATGGTCAGAGTAGGTAGGGTAGTTAAGTGAAGTATAGTTAATATGCAAGGTTAAAGGGGGTCTACAATGAAATAAGTAATGTAAAACAATTTCCTAAGGATTTCTAATGTGAGTCAGTAGGAAAGATATAGAGGGGAAAAGGGTGCGATCTAGTGGGCAAAAACTATGCAGCTACAGTGGTTCTTGGAAGGTAAAGAGTAGATCTGGTAGTGCAGGAGAGAAAAAGTGAAGTCAAGAAGGGGGAAGGGGAGGAGGTAAAGAGAAGAGGTGTAAGGCTGCTGGCTGTCCTGGCAGGGAAGGATAAAATATACAATAATTATCTAGACAAAGTAACATTAGTATATAGCAGATAACATACTTTCTTGCTTCCTTGAGGGGGTAAGTTCAGGGAGAGGTTAGCCTCTATTCCTTGAATAGGAAGAGACAGCAGGTGCAATTTTTAAAATAGAGAGTCCAGGTCATCAGGTAGGGCAGGTTCTTAACTTTAATGCAGGACAGGCTGTTTGCAAGGCTGAGTAGACGAGGGAGAGAGAAGACAATGTAGAGAAGAAAATATACAGTTAACAGTTAAGCCAAGTAAAAACTGGTCCTAGTAAGAAAAAACAGTAGAACAAAAATGGACTGACATGCTTAGAATACAACAGTTCAAATCAAGTGATAGTGAGCAAATATATACTTTAGCCAGCTCAATTAATTACTTAAGTACATAATAACTATGACAGTTATAGGCTAGAAAAATGCATTCTAACAATAAAAAAAAAAAAAAAAAAAAAACAAGTGATTTACTTGACAAGTTTCTTAGGCCCACTACTATGTCATACTAACACCAGGAATGCAAATGAAGAAGTGAGGCACCTCCAAATAAATTATATAATCTTTCAGATAAACCTACCACAGCATTGTATTGTACATAGGCTGATGTGGTTTAAATGTAGGACTGGGAGATAGTGTAACGCTTATTGAACGCTAAGCGTCAAATAAGACTAATTAGTGCAGTGTGAGCAAACTCACTGTGTAAAACACAATTAAAGAGGGTTCACTAAATGTAAAAATACAGCATTGTTAAAGACAGTTTCAAAGTTACAATTGCTAGTTTTACTTGGCGGTTTTAGTGAAAGTAAACTTTGTAGGACAGCATGCAACAGTTCCAGGTGGACCACGTTTAACCAAATAGTCGCTTGCTGCAAAAAGCTAGACCAGTGCTCTTTGGATAGCTAAAAGAGTGTAAAACACCATGAAAGAGGGTTCAATAAATGAAAAAAATAGAGCGTTGTTAAAGGCTGTTTAAAAGTAACAATCGCTAGTTCTACTTGGCAGTTTTAGTGAAAGTAAACAATATGCACAAAAGTGGCTAAGGTTAGGACAGCATGCAGCAGTTCCTCATGGACTACGCTTAACCAAATGGTCGCTTGCTGTGAAGAGCTAGACCAGTACACTTAGGATAGCTAAAAGAGCTTATATGGCTAAAATTCACCCAGGAAATTAGTACTAATAGCAGTAGTTGAGACAACATACATTTTAGGTAGCAGTAAGAGCAGATATCAGCAAGGTAACAGTTCTACAATTTTCTAGGGCAAAATAAAGCAAGTAGCCAAAAACAGCTATAATTAGACCAGCATAATCATGGTAGCAGTTTTAACAGAATAGTAGGATAATAACATTTCCTATACTTTCCCAGGCAAAGAACAGTGACCGATACCACAGTGATACAACAGTTTCACCACATTTAAATGCAAGATACAGCTAAAAACAATGCATATATAAAACAATGATACAGAGCACGCACTTACAATGAGTACGGACTGTGGAGCATCCGGGATGCACAGCAGCCAAGAGCTAGTCTAGGAATCAAAGATGGTGCCTCTTAGGAGAGGGTATATTTGATTGGTCAGAAAGTATGTGAGGTAGTAAGGGGAGGAAAGTGATGGCAGGGGGAGGTACACACCATAAAAGGCTAGGAGCAGGAGTATCAGATAGATTGGCAAAAAAGAGTAAGAGACAGGGAATGAAGTCAGGTAGGGGAAAAAGACATATGCAAGTCAGATTGGTGAAACAAGGAGAGGTAAGGGAGATAAGTAGGAAATGAAACATGGAAGTCAGGGGACAAGATATAGAGAACTAGGAAGCAAAATTAAGAAAAGAAGTAAAGAGCTATGTGAAAGTAGTAAAGAGCCAAGTGAAGGAGGAAAACCTGTAAAAAACAATCAGTGGAATGCTGATTATTAGATGTGCGTTTAGGTAGAGGTAGTTAAAGGAGGTGATATGTTTAATAATGGTCAGAGTAGGTAGGGTAGTTAAGTGAAGTATAGTGAATATGCAGGGTTAAAGTGGGTCTACAATGAAATCAGTAATGTAAAACAATTTCCTAAGAATTTCTAATGTGAGTCAGTAGGAAAGATATAGAGGGGAAAAGGGTGCGATCTACTGGGCAAAAACTATGCAGCTACAGTGGTTCTTGGAAGGTAAAGAGTAGATCTAGTAGTACAGGAGAGAAAAAGTGAAGCCAAGAAGGGGGAAGGGGAGGAGGTAAAGAGAAGAGGTGTAAGGCTGCTGGCTGTCCTGGCAGGGAAGGATAAAATATACAATAATTATCTAGACAAAGTAACATTAGTATATGGCAGGTAACATACTTTCTTGCTTCCTTGAGGGAGTGAGTTCGGGGAGAGGTTAGCCTCTATTCCTTGAATAGGAAGAGACAGCAGGTGAAATTTTTAAAATAGAGAGTTCAGGTCATCAGGTAGGGCAGGTTCTTAACTTTAATGCAGGACAGGCTGTTTGCAAGGAATGAGTACGGACTGTGGAGCACCCGGGATGCACAGCAGCAATGTGACAGGAGTTTGGTGCCTCTGTAGTACCTACATTGTGGATGTCTCCTTTGTTCTTGTACATTGGCATACGTATGCTCATTCTCCAGTCTTCTGGGATACAGCTTTCTCCCTACACTGCTACAAGTACCCTCAGAAGCCATTTCTCCCCTATCTCACCCAGCATCTTTATCATATCTGGTGACCTCATCTGAACCTGCTGCTTTCCCTGACTTCATTTTCTTTAGTGCTTTTCATATGTCTAATATGGTGGGTTCCTCTTTTTCTCACATCTTAGGCTGTTTCTGGTGAAGTACAGCTTCTGTTGTTTTTTCTTCATTCAGAAGCTGCTGAAAATACTCCTTCCATCTGCCTTTGATGTCCTGTGGACTGGTGAGCAGATTACTGCTGGCATCCCTTATGAAGGGTGACTGACTATCTTCTTTATCTTTCTGTCTTTGCCTTGAAACCTGATCTAGTTTCTTTGTGCCACCTACTGAGTCATTTTTCAGAAACTGGTTTAATGCCTCTGATACTCTGCTCTTTGCTACTGCAAGTCCTTTCTTAGCTTCTTTGTTAGCCAGCCAGTATTCTTTCTCAGCCTGGTCGATCTTTTCCTATCTTCCACTTTTTCCTGCACTCCTCCTTTCTATTGAAGACTTCCTGGACTTCTGGATTCCACTGCCATCTTTCCTTATGTACCTTATTTCCATACCTGGCTTGGTCACATATCTGTTCAGTAGTTCTCACAAGTGCTGTTTTAAGTCACTGCCATTCTTCTTAAACTCCAACTATTTCCTCCACTTCTTGATATGCTAGAGCCCTGATTAATTCTTTGAACTGCTGTACTTTCTCTCCAGTCATCTTCCAGGCCTTCACCCTAGTCTCTGTTGACATTACAGTCTTCTCTGACCATTGCTTGCAGCAGATGACTGTGGCAACCAATAGTTTATGCTGTGGGCTGACTGCTTCACTGGGGAAGACATTGCAATCATGGATTCTAATCCAGTACCCTTTCCTTACTAGGAAGTTTACTTAAGTTGCATGTTGGCCACTCTTGTGTATGATCTTGTGACTCTCTTTATCTGAACCATGTGTTAGCTACTATCAAGCCATTTGCCAGAATGGCCTCTCCTGCTTTATTTCTGTTGCCACACCCATGTGGACCCAGGCAGTCCTCACACACTGTTGTGTCTGTCTCAATATGTGCATTCATGTCACCCATTATCAACTCCAGTTCATGCTGTCCTGCTTTATATAGTAGGTCCTGCAACTGCTGTCTGACTGCACTCTTTTCCTCACTATCACAACCCTGCTGTGGAGCATAGGCTGAGATTATGAATACTGTCCTATCATTACACTGGAGTCTGATTGCCATGAGTGTCATTAATTCTGATTATATCCTTCACTGCCTTCTGAAGTCTCTCCCTCATCATAATTCCCATGTCACTTCTAGCCTGTCTTCAACCTGAGTAACCGACTCTGGATCCCAAGCCAAGTGGCTATGCTATACTGCCCTTCTATATTACCTAACTGATACATAGGATGTCCAGCTTCCTCTGCATCATCATGTCATCCACTTTCATGCTCCATCCTGTCAGTGAACCTACACTGAATGTAGTAATTCTAAGCTCATGTTTGGCAGTTTGATTGGTTTTACTTTTTTTTTTTTTTACTTTTGCTCAACAAAGCTATCCCTGGTAACCCAGGCTGGGCAACTGGACACTGACCAGCTAGTAGCTTATTGACCCAGAGCTGCTGGGCTTTATCGCAGGCACACACTGGTTAATATGAACACATACTACCCTCCCATCATTGGCATCATTCCCTGGCATATCGGAGTTGGCCGGGTCCTCAACCCACTTATCACCAGTAACTACCCATGCCCATTTGGCAACATTAGTCAACATGACTGAATCACCTAGAGCTATAGTTTACACCATCAAGTGGTTAGCCCTGCCATGGTGATCAGTCTGTGATCCATGATCTCCTATCTTGAGGATGCTGCGCACCACAGTAGATGCCCAAAGTGCTTGGTCTTAATACCTCTTCCCCCTATAGGGCACCATGTAGTGTTTGTGCTGCTCTATTCATTGGTGAATTTGAGGTGGAAACATTCAGCATGTTTTTTGAAAGTGGGAAGAACCCCACAAAGACACAGAAAGAACATGGAAACTCCAAACAGGCATTGGCCAGAGGTTAGGATCGAACCTTTTACCTTTTGCATTGGAGGTGAAGACCTTAACCATTATGATCAACAAAGTTGCTGTATGCAGACTGAGCAATCTTAAACGCAACTTTGCTGAAAGCTAATATGAATTGCCATGAAAAAAAAAATCCATTTCATACCTACATATGCGGAGTAATATCAGAACTCCAGCAATTCTGAGGAATTAGCTTAAGGATTTATACTTACTTTCTGAGGTATTTACTCAATCTAAGAGTAGTATTGCATCCACAAGGATGTGAATGAAACTCAGTATTGAAGTTAGGACTAAAATTTATTTTATTGATATCATCATAGATTTTTCTAGTAATAGATGATGTTGATATTATAGAGAAATTATATATATATATATATATATATATATATATATATATATATATATATATATAATGTCCAGGGAAATGCCAAATCCATAAAGATATGGTCCAAATATTTACAGCATTTTCAACCAAGAAACAAGTCATACACTCATACCTTACAGAAACTAAACATGACTTGCTTTAAACTAAATGTGACGATTTAACGGCCTAGCACATTCTAATTTCTATAATAATAATACTGCTGATCCAAACTGACACACAATTATATACCTGTAGCAGACTGGCATTTTCTAGTAAAACTTCCAGAACAGCAAGTCTGTATATTCACTTATAATCTGGACATTGGCTCTGCTATTATATTAAGAAGTAGTGTGGTAGATGCATTTTGAATTTTTTAAACTTTTAGATAACAGTTCACAATTCTGCACTAAATTTCACTTTTTTTTCACTGTTGAGCAATGTAAATGCTTGAAACGTTCATGCTCAGAGACAGAATTATACTACGCATTATACTGATTCTATAACATCGCACTATGGTTCTGATTTTGATGTATTTTGTGCTTCCCCCCATTATTTTACCAAAAGGCATCCATAAACCATCAGATTCCAAGAATAAAAAATACATTACATAATGTTATGAAATAATATAACAAATGTTTATTCTGAAATTTCAAAACATGAATTGTGCTTTTATCACTGAAAGACAGAAAACAGAAGCTTCACCTAATTTTTCAAATAGACTGCTTCCCTAAAATGTGCTCCGTCTGATGGATTACGCTTCTGTGACTGTGATAAAGTCACTAAAATTTTCTCGTAAAGAAAAACATAATTATTTTGATATCTCCGGCTGCCTATAAATAAGTATGTCTTAGTAATTGCTCCACTGAGGTCTGAGCATGTTGGCAAAATATGTTCTGTCCAAAATGATGCATACCATCTTATTCTACACACACACACACACACACACACACACACACACACACACACACACACACACACACACACACACATGCGTCTAAAATTAGAAAACAAGGCAGTGATTATTAAAGTTTTATTTATGCACGTCTTTGAAAATGAAAGCAATATAAATGCATGCAATGCTAAGATTTGAATTTTCTTTCATATTGTTTTTGACAGATAAATGAGTGTGTACTTAACTGATTTTGCTTTCTGTATAATAATTTAACTTTTAAAATGTTGCCAAAAACTGGTTTGAAGACCTGTTTATACTAAAACAGCTCAGTACGTAAAACTGTTAAATATTCAAGTCTGGTAACATAGATCTTAAAACACTGGTGTCACATGGTAGTATGTTTTCCTTTAAATAAAGATGAGAAAATATGATGCCATGCCAAATATTCCACTTTGTGGAATAGACTGCATGTACATATCAACTCAAGTACTTTATTGGCAACCTGAAAATCAGTCTGGATGGGTAATCACTTACATTCACCTAGGATATGTCAGGAAAATGCACTTAATGTGGGATACTGGTAATCTCCCATCAATACTATATGGTATGGTTGAGTTTCTTAGTAGTCTCCTTGGCTGTAATCATAGTGAGAACCTATATAATTAAGACAGTTTACATTCAAAACACGCAGAAGCTACATAAAACCATCTTCCTTTGAGAACTTCTCTGTTAATTTTATCCCAATAAAATGAATGGGAATCTGAATTATAAGCTAATAACTAAAAATAGTAAAATGTTAAGGTTTATTTCATGCTATTTATCGAATAGCTTGTACTGTAGGAATAGGAAAATACCTTTCTGACTTGCATCTTTGCTACTCATTATGAAATTAATTTCACAAATCTACACAGTTCCTCTGTCACTGATAACAGTCTCCACTAGAGTCTTGTAAACTAGATAAATTCTTATAATACCCATTGTAAAAACTTGTGATTGCTTGGAAACATTAAACAGCCTAACCAATTGACCTGGATTGTTGCCTGCACTACAAAAAGCACAACATTTCTGCTACAACATGAGTTAACTTGTACAGATAATAGTTCTGTTTTGTATTTCTTCACTAACTAAATATGAGATGTGCAATTGATGTAGCCGACAGTATAAGGAACTGAAAAACAAACCGGGGAGAACATTGATTTTTAATAATTAAAACCATGTCTTCCCCAAACCAATAGATATTACACAAAAAACAGACTTGCTGTATTTTGCCATCTTTCTTCATCACCTGTGTTATACTGTAACCCATTTTAATGGGAATATATTGTTTATTTATTTTTAACAAAGGGTACTAATAAATGTTCACATTTCATTGAATATGAGGGGACTTCAGCATAAAGCTTAAATCCATATTTGGATCCAGTATTAGTAACTCTGTATTATTTAAACACACAATTATACAAAACTAAAATGTCTATAGGCATGGTGGTCACAAACTCAAATTAGTGATGCTACCAAGGTCAAAAAACAGGTGCAGGGTCAAACTATTCTCCAAATCTTATCATCAGAGAAAGCTTCCTCATCTATGATTTTTATATCTAGTGCACAGAAATACAATCTTGGAGAAAAAGAAGACAGTATAAGGAAAAGTAAAACTCAACTTCTCTCTCCTCTTCAAATTGATCTAGTGCACAGAAATACAATCTTGGAGAAAAAGAAGACAGTATAAGGAAAAGTAAAACTCAACTTCTCTCTCCTATTCAAATTGTGTGAACCCCCATCAGAAAAGAAAAAAAAAAACAGACTCAGTCTCTAACCTAGCCAGTGGTTGATGCATTGAAACATACGACCATTGTGCTTTGTGTTTTGTACACCCAACAAAGCATGGTTAGACTTCCCATTATTTTTAAATTTTCAGAGTGACACAGGAAAATGAAAGAGTTGTGTGTGTCTCTGAGACAGCAGATCGCTGACTTAGCCTAAAGGAAAGACTTGCTAGTAGCTAATGTGCATATGAACTCTAAGTGGTCAGCTCCTCAAGATAGAAACCACATAATCTGGAAGGTTAATGAGCTAAATTGGTCACATTCCTGTACTAATCCATTAAATAGCTTTATTTGTAGTAAGAAGAAATCGAATATCCTTTCTTCATATCTCACCCAGGAATCCTTTAGCTCTGTAGAAAGTTGGATCACTCAGGTACTAAATCCTAATAAAACCAAATTACTACTTTCCACCCCCAACAAAACCATTTCCACCCCTCTATCCTTCAATATTTCTTCCAAAAATGGCACTATTATCTCTCTCTCTCTGACCATGCCAAACTCCTAGGCATTGAAATTGATAAAAATCTACACTTTGATGTCCACATTTCACAAACTATCAAAAAAAGTCCATAAAAAATGGGAACACTATATAGGCAGAGGAAATCCCTCTCAAAACAAGCACAGATTACCCTAGCCCAAACTCACCTCTTGTCTACCCTAATGTATGCTGCTCCAATTCTTACCCAGCTTAGAAAACCTGACTTTGCCATACTCAAATCATGTTATAATAAAATTGCCAAGTTTGCAAACAACTCCACCTTTAGAACCCACCACTGCCAGGCTGTAAGGGAACTGCAATGGCTGGAACTTCCCCAGCTACTAACCTATCACCAGTTAGTCACTGCCTATAATTTGGTAACAAATCCAGAAAAAAAACCTGCACTAGGCCAACTTCTCACTCACTATAATACAAATCATCCTCTCCAATCTTCTGACAAACCCCTCCTCTGTATCTCTAGGGCTAACAATACTGCAGGAAAAGCACTGTTCTCCAAGTCCATAGCTAGAACCTGGAATAACCTCTCTCCTGCTCTGATTTCTGCCCCTACCTCTTCTCACTTTAAAAACTCACTTAGAACACACAAAGAATAAGTGACTATGCCCATGTATTACATAAGTCCTCAAATTATTCCACTTATATACCTCACTTCATAATATACCTACTGTAATACATATTACAGCCTAGGTGTTCTCCTAATGCTGATTGAATTTATATACTTATTCTGTTATTAACCATGTGTATCTATTTTTTCCTGTATATATAGGTCTTATGTCTTCTGCTGTATGCGGTGGTGGTGCTGTGGTAGCGTTGTCGCCTCACAGTAAGACGTTGTCCTGTTTGATTCTCAGCTAGAGCATCTTCTGTGTGGAGACATGCGTGAATGGGCATACCTTCACTGAAGGTTGTGCATCAGGGCCGGCAACTCGGCACGTAAAAATCTACTGCCAATCACTAGCGGACCGGAGTTCTGCTGTGGCGACCCCTAACTGGGAAAAGCCAAAAGACACAACATGTCTTCTGCTGTATACTGTATTTTAACATATTGTCAGAAAATTCTCTGTATACTATATTTTAACATATTGAGTAAAATTTTACTTACTGTGGAGCTTTTTTCCCCGGGCCTCAGCTAAAAATGGACCTGTGTCCAGTCGGACCATCCCAGTTAACAAATGTAAAATAAAATAAAATAAAATAAATAAATAAGTGGTCACTGGACCCAGTTGCTTTACATGCTACATTATTCTGATTGCAATAGGCTTCAGAAAAGACTAATATTCTTTACTTTTTTCACAAGACTACTGTATGCTGCAGCTTGACCATTGAAACATATTCTCCTGTTTAGTTTGCAGCTACAAAATAACAGTCATTGAAGGGTAGTTAGGTCAGGGTTTTCAGGTGACTAGTGAAATGTATGATGCTGTGAAGATGGTAATGAATGAGGAGATTTAGTGAAGACAAGGTGTTGACACTTGAAAATAATCACTCCTAGCTATTGCTTTGTTTGACAAAGGGAGATAAGTGAAATTCTTTAGTATATTTATTTATTCTGATGAATGTTTTGTGACAAAGCATGGAAATCATATCAAATGTGTTGTGTGTGACAGTAGAAAAGTCAAATGCTTAACTAAAATGGGATATGTTTCTGAGTAATGAATAAAGTGGCCTATATTTGTGATCACTCAGTGTGTTAAACTTTCCAGTTTATGATGATGTAGAGCTTCTGTCCTTATTTTTATGGACATATCTTACACAGTGATAAAAGAAAATGTTAAAAGACCAAACTGCATAGGAAATATTTCTAACAGTCCTCTTCTATGTCTAAATGGATGTTATACATCCTAAATAACATTTAAGTCATAAATGTCTGGACATTTCAGTGCTCAGATAGAGAGGAGAGCCAGCTGCTCTCTTTGAACATTTGCCTTTTGATAGCTTCTCGGATAGCCAATATAAATACTGTAGTTGGCAAGAGAGGTGCTTGGTAAACATAATAAATGGTGACAGCTGGCTATTTGTCAGTTGGAGCTCATGGTGTATTAGATAAAAGCTGGTGGATTAAAAAAGTGATACATTTTTATAGTAAAGTCAATCTCATTCACTTTATTTTATTTGTACTATGGATAATTTATTATTCAGAGCCCCTAGAAACAAACAGAACTTTAAAATCCCATTGAAAAATGATACCATTAGCTATACCAGTAGCACTCAAAAACTATTTTTGCAATATCCGTATACTGAATTTCACAAAAAAGGCTTATAGATTGCATGCATCTTAACAGCATGTTAATATACAATGAATACTAATCTGAGGATTTCCACAAGCACTGGTTTCTCATTGTGCATTACAATATTTTGAATATACCTTCAAGAGATGGTAGTGAGCAAAATATGAATAATGGTATTTAGACAACACAGAAGGGCAAATTACTCTAAATAACAATATGACTATTATGGTCTGTGTAGCACAATACTGAACATGCCGCAGTTGCTACAAAACAGAAACAATAGTCTAAGACAGAGAAATAAATGAAATAAAATAAATAAATATAACTTCATTCATTGCATTTGATGTTCCTCTGACACAGCATATCAAAGACCAAGCAAGGGACACAAGACAAAGGGTGAAAATGTTAACAAGCAAAGATGGCACAGGAAAATTTTTGACACTAAAGATGCTGTTAAAGAAAAAAGGTGTTTCATGGCAAAAGGAAGCCACATAAATGCCAAGAAAAACTATTCAGTGAAAATGGTTTGCACCAAGAATGAGTGCATTCAATGATTAAGATTATAAACCATTTCACTGCTTATGTTTTCTTCACTTATCTCTCTCCCTACACACACACACACACACACACACACATTCCTTTAACTTGTGGAGCTTCTCCCCATGGGCTTACACAAAAAATTTGTCTTATGGCTCAGGTACAGAAATACAATTATACGAGTCCTCAACAACTTAACGTATGGAACAGAAACAGCTTATTAAATGTACTAGATTTTTTTCTGGGTGAGATCATGGTGCAGTGGGGATAAGAAAATTCTCCTTTTCTCCATTGTACAGCAATCTCAGAATTCATATTGATAATTAGTAGGCAGTGTGGGGAGTTCAGGGGGCAAAAACATTGACAAAACCTGACACAATACAAAAACACGCAAAAGAACTGTTTTTGCAAGGCCCCAAGCTCCCACATACCTCTGCTAACACAATAAAGAGCATAAACTTTTCTCTAGTATAACTTAAATTTTTTCAGTATTTTGTGTTTAGGCATTTATCAGTTTAGATATTTTGCTGTAAATGCTTTAAATGTTGATCATATGCTGATTTAGATCATTTTAGGTATTCCCATATATACGTGTGCTATACAAGTTATAGCTGCATGCATTCTATCGTGGTGAAACGTTGATATTTTCTGTAACCAGTAAAGCTTCTTGAATTATGTAACTGTTGAAGTTCATTATATCAACTGCTACATTTCTACAAGTTTGTGTGACCCTGCAGTTAGTGTATTTCATTTCTGAGGTGGGGTGGGGTGAGACTGGCTCATCCTCTTTAGGGATTGTGAGGGCAAAGTCCCCTGCGTAAAAGCTTATTTTTTGGTTAATTTGTGTAATTACAAATACAACCTATCAGTTCGCATTTGTAATGATTTTATTGGCAGTTAATGATAATCTCCAGTGAGTCTATTCAATGCTTTGATCACACACACACACAAATACATACACAACTGCATTTGATTTAATAAAGATATTTTACCAAGTCAAGAGTCAGCTGTTCATTCTATAAATTCCCACTTTGATGATATATTATCTAGTTTGGGGAAGTCGTTTGGCCTTAAAAGGCACCGGAGGTATATATGAATGGCAAGTGTGTATATGTCTGTGTGTTTCTGGACTGCGTCTGTGTATGTGTGTGCAGAATAGGGTGCTTAAGGGAGTGTTTAGTGTGTGTGTGTGTGTGAAAGATTTTGTGTGAATAGATATGTGCATTTGCATTTCAGCATTCCAGAGAGTTTTAATGCAAGTAAAAATTCTATGTAAAGAATGCTTGTCAGTGCTATTTATAGTTCAGTGTGTGTGTGTTACCTTGAAGAGTCATTCCAGTCCGTGGGCACATACATAAAAGTACTAAGCACATGTAAGCAAGAGTGTCATTTTGAGTATGGAGCCAGACTGAAAGCATGCAAGTGTGTAGCAGTCAGTTAGTTCATTTACGTTTTATGTTTCAGTCATCTATCCTGATGTGTTTGTGTGTAATAAATGACTTAAATGAACACCAAGCTTCACTGTCTTATTCAAATACACAAGACGAGCAATATGGTGTCGGAATGGGATCTGAAGTGAAACTACTTCAACACCATGAGAGGCGCAGTCACAACTGAAGGAATATACAGAAGTGAATCATCCAAAGCTCAAACAACTCATAAACAGGTCAGAAAGATAAATCCAGGCGCAGTCACAACTGAAGGAATATACAGAAGTGAATCATCCAAAGCTCAAACAACTCATAAACAGGTCAGAAAGATAAATCCAGGTACAGAAACTCATTTAAATGATTTTTACTCAACGAATATAAAACAAAGCATTAAAACCATTCAAAAAGAGTTTCTAATTAAATGAAATGTTTGAAAAGAGGATATATTGATAAAAGTACTTGAAATGCTTAAGAAAATGCTTGAAATAACTTCTAAATTGTATAAAAAGGGGAAAGAGACAGTATTTTTTCACTATGTACTTTTTTCATATTAACTAAAGCTGTTTGAAATATCCGAAGTGTGCAAAATATTCGCAAGTGTGTGCAGTATTACAACACATTTATTTCACAGAAAACAGTCATTTTGAAAGAGACTGTTGTACAGTTGAATATTTTTTTGAGTACCTGGAGTGTGCATTTGAATATAATTATAAAAGCATTCTGTTGGCATGGCAGAGAGATGTCGGAAACCTCCTCCACTATATTTGATGATAATGTTCTTGAAAACTGGAGTGTGTTTGAGCAACAATGCAATATTTTCATACAGGCTAATTTTTCTGATAAAGATACACATACAAAGGCATTTATTCTGCTTAATATACAGAAACTTTTAAAAAGATTCCACTGAGGGGGAGTTTTCATTTGTGTATGCCCCAGCTGCATATGCAGGGGAGGAGAAAGACCACCATATTGTGGTACTGGCTGAAAAGTGGAAAGACTGAGTACTTAAAATGTAAATTTAGAGAAAAGTGTAACCCCCACACGAATATTACAATGGAAAGATATATATTTTACACAAGAGATAAAAAAGCCTGGTGAAACATTTGCAGCATATATAACTGACTTGAGAAATAAGGCGAAAATGTGCAGGTTTGGTGATTTAAGAGAAGAGTTGATAAAAGACAGGCTTGTGTGTGCGGGATTAAAAATGATGGAGTGAAAAAGATTTTGCATCAAGAGAGTGGTTTAACTTTGAATAAGGCCATAGAGATCTGTCAGATACATGAGCTCACAGAACAGCACACAAATATGCTTACAAATGAGAAAAGTGTGCTTGCAGAGCCTTCAGGTGCTAATGTTGATAGTGTGTAGCACAAGGCCAAAAGATACAGGCCTAAGGAGATGGTCACATCACCAAAACCCAGAGCAGCTACAATAAAACCCATGGTGCACACAGAAAAGCAGATGGGTAAGTCAGCAAAACGTGTGACAGGCCCCAGAGTCAACTGTCATAATTGTGGAGGTAGCCATGAGCTTAAATGAGAGAAGTATTTAGCTTTTGGTCAGCAGTACCACACATGTAAAATGTGGAATCTTTTTAAAAGTTTCTGTAAATCAAAATGGGTTAATAGTTGATCAAAGAGGCAAGCTGATCAACTAGAAAGCTGCAACCCTACTTTTTATGTTGCTGGTGTGCTTGATGAAACAGTCAATTCAGTAGAGTTTTTGTCAAAGAATGAAGTATATTGTCTGATTAATGGGAGACCTGTACAGCTCAGTATTAATACTGGTTCACAGTACAATGTTATGTCAGCAGAAATGTTTGCCAAAGTAAAAGCTAGTGAGAGGCTTGATCTGGCAAAGTAGGTAAGCTTGTTGCTTATGGTGGTGAAGAAATTCAAACCGAAGGCTCAGTAGTGCTTTCAGGTTAGTCTGCTGGGACTATGTCTGTTATGTATGTATGTTAGTCTGCTATGACTTGCAATTCTACCTAGTCAAGAGGCATATGCAGTCATTGTCAGGCCTGAAAAACAGTTTGAAAATGGGACTGCTTTCATTTAATGCAGAAGTCCACCATGTAAGCACATGTAACAATGAACATTTCGCACAGACTATCTTTTTCTGACTGTGCTGATCTTTTAGAATACAAGTTGGGAAAACTCCCAGTTGTATACTCCATGAGGTAAGCCCAGTTATCAAACCAGCATGGAATGTTAAAGTAGTCATGCAAGGCAGAGTCAAAGCTGAGTCAGACAGAATGGTGTGTCTAGGAATAATTTGCCCAGTAGAAGAACCAACCGAATGGGTATCCCCCATGATTAGCTCTTAAGAAAAGCTCAGATGATATTAGAATGTGCATTGATCCAAGAGATTTGAATAAACCACTAAAATGACCACATCATCCAATGTGTACAGCTGATGAAGTTGCTGCTCTTATGCCAAATGCCACTATCTTTTCTGTCTTGGAAGCAAAAAGTTCATTTTGGCAAATTTTGCTTGACCAAAAATCTTCATTGCTAACTACTTTCAATACACCATTTGGAAGGTACAGATTTTTGAGAATGCCATTTATGATTAATTCTTCCAGTGAAGTTTTTCAGCATGCAATGTAGCAATTTTTTTCTGGCTATTCATATGCAATTATAGTAGATGATATTCTTGTGGGAGGCAATGGTGAATTTGAATACAATAGAAACCTCAAGAAAGTTCTGGAGCATGCTCATGAAGTGAATCTCAACCTAAATCCTCAGAACCACAAGTTCAGGCTACAGGAAGTAACTTATGTGGGCCATTTATTTACCATTTCAGGCTTATGACCAGATTCTTCCAAGAAAACTGCAATTCTTCAGATGCCAGCTCCAGACAATGTCACCTCCTTACAACATTTTCTTGGCATGGTCAACTATTTGGGCAAGCTCATTCCAGATTTGAGTGGCCTTTCAGCACTGCTAAGATAGCTGACAAGCAAAGATGTAGCTTGGTCCTGGTTGAAACAGAGAATTATCAGTCCACCCACTTTGAGATGATATGATGTTCACAAACCTGTAACTCTTTCTTGTGATGCTTCGAAGTTTGGTCTTGGTGCAGTCATTCTTCACGAGAGCAAACCAGTAGCTTATGCATCCAGAATTCTAACCAAAACTGAGATGCAGTATGCTCAAATAAAGAGCGAGCTCTTGCCAATTGTGTTTGCATGTTTGCATTGCCATGATTATATTTATGGCCAACCTATTCAAATCAACCACACTTTGGTTACTATATTGAAAAAGCCAATGCATACAGTTCCTGCGAGATTGCAACGCATGATGTTGAGATTGCAAAAGTACAATTTTCACTTGGTTTAAACAAAATGCAATCTTCTTTATCTTGCTGATACTTTATCCAGGTCACCCAGAAAAACTACTGAACAGCATGAAAATGAGAAACTTAATTTTGAAGTCATGGAAGTGAGAAATTTTTCTTCCACACACCTTGATGAGCTCAGAACTCACACAGCTTCAGATCCATTTCTCCATAAACTCAATCACTTTATTAGTCATGGATGGTCATCAAAGCAATCTTGTTTACCACCAGACTTGCAGCAGTATTTTCCTTACAGAAATGAGATTTTGATGGAAGATGGTATCATCATAAAAGGTCCAAAAGTGATTGTTCCAAAATCCTTGCAACAATGGAGTATATTAAAATCTTGCATTGTGGCCACCCTGGAACTGACTCTACCAAAAGAATGGTGAGAGGGCTAGTATTTTGGCCTAGTATGTCAAACGATACTGAGAAAGAACTTTCAACTTGTTCTGCTTGTAATGGTACTAAACCATATCAACAGAAATAAGCACTTCAGCTAAGCTAGATTCCTGAACTACCTTGGTCGACAATAGCTACAGATATTTTTGAATGGAATGGTTAACATTACTTGGTGTTAGTATACTCTTATTCAAACTGGTTTGAGATTGACTTACTTCCTAATCTCATGTCCAGCACTGTCATTATGAAGTTGAAGAGACATTTTTCTGTCCATGGTAGTCAGCACAAAGTTATTTCTGACAATGGAGCACAGTTTACAAGTCAGCATTTTAAAAGATTTGCTGAAACATGGGACTTTGTTCATGTTACTAGCAGTCCTCAAAACTCAGAATTGAATGCCCAAGCTGAACGTGCAGTTCAAAGTGCAAAACAGCTGTTGGAGAAGTCTAAATGTGACATTACTGATGTTTTTCTCAAACTGCTTAATCTCAGAAACATTGTTCACAACAATTTACTTGATTCACCTGCCCACATATTAATCTCAAGACAAACCAGAAGCACACTACCAATCAATAAGAATTTGTTAACTCTGAGTGCTAAAAACAACAAAGCAGTAAAAGCTCAACTCCTAAAGAAACATTTATCCAAAAAGTCCTACTATAACAAAACCAGCAAGCTTCTGAATCCATTTAAATAAGGAGAGTGAGGATACAGACAGTGAAAGGATTTGACCAAACAGGACTTGTAAAACATTTGTGTGAGGAACTGAGATCATACACCATTGTGGAATTAAAGCGGAATCTGAAACATTTACCACCGGTGTCCGAGTCAGTGTTACAGCATCTTGCCTGTAATAGAGTGATTTATCCAATGTTCCCGTTCCACACAACATTTTATCATCTGTTTCTGTTCCTGAGAGTATCTCTGAAAATCCTGAAGAACAACATTCCCCAGTGACTGTCCCTGTTGCTAAACCCAGTTCTAATTATTACATTACAAGGTCAGGTCCTATCTCAAGACCTAATCCCAAATACATGGCAACCTGGACACGATTGTTACTGTTTCTATTTATCTGTATAATCTGCATGCTTATCCAATTTTCATTTTCCTGACAGGACAGAATAGTGAAAGAGGGAGGATGTAGTTCAGAGTGTGTGTTACCTTTAAGAGCCATTCCAGTCCATGGGCATACAAGTGTGCAAGTGAGACTGCCATTTTCTGTGAGCAGCAAGAGTGAAAGCATGTATGTGTGTAGCAGTCTAGGTATTATTTTTTTTTTTTTGTCTTTATTTCTGGCTTGGTGATGTGTTAGTGGTCAAAGGACTATAGTGGTTATGGTTGGCTGATTCTTTTGCTGTTTTTGCTCTGATGGAGCATGGTCGATCCAGGAATAAAGTTTCTTTTTGCTGCACTGAAGAAATTGTTGATATTTAGTTTCACTGGGTGTTTTGTTGAGGAGTGGAAGGTCAACTCCAGTGAGATGGCTAAGGGTGATAAGTGGTGGTGGGGTTGAAAGGTGGCTTTGCACCATACATGTCCATTGGACCATTATTAGAGATGATAACTCTTGGTGAACCTTTGTGTAATTTTGTTGCAGACCACTAGGATATCTTAAATTCAACATCAGGAGTTTTTAGGTGTATCAGAATACATGCCAGCATAATTCTCTTCCCTTGCCTGATATCATGAATCTGCTACAGCTGTCTTTTCCTTCTATGGCTGCTATTGAGACCCTTTTCATGGACCATAGTGTATTGGGGATGTTTTATCAGGTATTTTCGTTGTAGGGGTTAAAGCATCTATAATTTTCATGGTTGCAGGCAGTTTTAGTATGTATATGCTATTTTGACTTTAGGGAGAGTGGCATGAGGGATAAGGGGTGTTTGGGGATAGCCATTTGCTTTACACACTTTTCTTCTGTTGACCACGGAAGTATTTCAGAATTGTTTTGTCTGTTAATAGGGCAGTTATATAATTCGTGTTACCACTTGGGTTTCCAGCCATTAACAAGTTGCTGCAGTCACAGCTGTAGTTTAGGTAGGTAATACATGCCTGCATTTATTGTTGACATATTATTGGATATGTTGTTTGTCTTTCGGCTTTTTCCCAGTAAGGGGTCGCCATAGCGGAACTCCAGTCAACTAATGATTGGCAGTAGATTTTTACGAAATGCCGAGGTGCCAGCTCGATGCCCAACCTTCAATGAAGGAACACCGATTTACACACGCATGTCTTTCGAACGCTACCCAACCGAGGGGTGGACATGCAGACTCCACACAGAAGGCACTCCCAAGCCAAGCCGAGAATAGAATGGAAGAACCTCTTGCTGTGAGGTAACAACGCTACCGCCGTACCACTGCAGAAACCACTGACATATTATTGGATATACCAGGTGAAAATCATGGATTATTTGAAGTCTGTTCAAAAGTGGTGTAGCTACTGGATGTCTGGACAAGTATGGTTGATAAAGCTGTCCCTTCAGTCTGAAATCATCACAAAATGAGGGTTGCATTTGTCAGGGTGCCTTGATCTCTAAACGGTTACATTTAGCTGTACTGATCATGACAGTATATCTGTCATGAAAGATATAAGATGCAAAGACTCCAGAGAAAATAAAATTGTGCTGCTTTGTTCCCAAGTATAACTTAATTTGGATTCAGGGATTTATGGTTTCATTGATTAAATAAATTGTTGTGGAAAATATTGTCAACATTTTAAAATAGCAGTTAAGACAGTATCTTATTCAGTTAAACAGCTTCTTCATTTATTTACTACAAATTTTAGAATCTTTGTGTTGCTGCATTTAATACTTTATGAACAAAGGTTATATTGCCAGCAGTTATGTAAAGATCATATTTATAGTTTCTTACAGTATATACTTTTGTTCATAACCCGATATCTGGAGACCATATTATACTAACTACAACAGTACCTTTCCACTTTAGAAACAGATTGTTCTTTAACACTTTTCAGTTGTATTCAACCCCTTCAGGCAGTTCACACATTTTTTTTTTCAGATGGCAAATATGGACAGATTTATGGAGAGATGGGCATCCACTGTGACAGACTGAGGGAGAGATGGGCATCCACTGTGACAGACTGAGGGAGAGATGGGCATCCACTTTGACAGACTAAGGGAGAGATGGGCATCCACTGTGACAGACTGAGGGAGAGATGGGCATCTACTGTGACAAACACAGGACTTGCTCAAGGATGCATCTCTGAAGGATACATCAAGGCTGGATACTTCCATTAGAATGGGTATCAAGAGATGAGGGCAATTGATGAGACTGTCAGCAAATACTGGAAGGAAATGGGGCTAAAGTTTGGATGTCAGTGTGGCCAACAATGATGATACTTATGTCGATACAATGCAGTGTGTACTTGCAGGTAAAGCTGACATATTAAGGATGGCTACAGGTAATGGAGGGTCAGGCACAGTGGGGAAAGAGAGAGCGGGTTTGTGAGAATTAGGTAAGGTGTTATGAGAGCTGCATGATGGATGTGGAGGGGGTGAACTGGTGGGTGACAGCATTTGTGGCTCCGAGGTGTCTGTTAGGGTACATGTCATTGCTGGCCTGGAGTCTAGGTTTGAGGACAGGACATGCATATTCAGTACAGGATGAGGTGAGTTCTGATTTTAAGATCAGACCGGGAGATTGCAGGCTACATAGGCGTTGGCTACTGGGGACAGAGGGGAGTTTATTTCACCCTGAACATTCTTATTTTGGTAAAGGAGAAACTATGGAAAGGTGAGCATGTTGATTTATTTGAGGTTATTGACAAGGAAGTGGTACAATACCTGGGTGAAGCAGATGCAGTGAGCAATAAGGATTTGTTGGCAGCACTAGTGGTCGGTGAGAAGGAGGAGGGTTGGGATGTTTAGAGCGAGGACTTGCAAGAACTGGGTTTTGTCTTGCTTAGAAAGGGATAGTTTTATCAGGCTATACAGCTCTTAGCAGGTTTTTTGACTATTTGAGGCACTCAGCAGTTGTGGACTGGGAATTCATGGTTATAATATGACCAGTGCTTACGGAAAAGGAAAGCAGTGGATCACTCTTCAAAATGGGAAGTGTGTAATCTGGATATTTGGTTGGCTACTATGCTGCATAACATGAGTGGTCTACCCAGTTTAACCAAAGGAGGGTGGAAGAGTTATTTGGTATGTGTTGAGCAATTAATGAAGGGAAGTGTGTCTGGCCAGTGTTTAGGTTTTCACATAGCTGTTCCATTTGTGCACATTCGCCTATTCAATCTTGGTGCAGGGAAGGGGAAGAGGGCAGGTTTTTTTAGTCCAAAATTAAAATGCAGGGGCTCTTCCTTTCATACAGAATCAGCAAGGAGTTAGAGGGAGGGGCCTTTTTCGAGGACAGAAGGGAGGCATGTCGTTATCAAATTTTCCAGATATGAAGCTGGTGATAAATTGATTTCAGGATATACATCAGGGTTATCCATCAAGTTGGGGCTACGAGAGGATGGAGGCATTTGTAAAAATGTGTGCTTTGTCAACGGAAAGGAGGAGATTTTACAAGGTATTATCTAGAAAGATTTGCAGGCCAAAAGGTTACTGGGGTATTTCACTTCTCCTCCTTTTGACAGTTTTAAGGTGTCCCCTTTGGGAATGGTTCCCAAGATGTCACCTGGGGAGTACAGAGTGATTCACTATTTATTTTTCCTCACAAGGGTAGTCAGTCAATGATTTTATTAGCAAAGAGTACTCGTAAGTTAGATGTGTGTCTTTGGATGAGCTAGTGGAAATGATTATGGCATTTGGGGATTCCTGGCTAGTGAAGGTGGATACTAAGTCAGCCATCATTTGCTGCCAGTTTGTGAGGCTGAGTGGTCGTTATTGGGAATGGTGATGAATAACAAATTTTATTTTGATAAGGCCATGCTAATGGGTTGCACGGTGGCATTTGCTACCTTTGAGATGTTCAATACTATGCTCCACTGGATATGGAAACAGAGGGTGGGTAACCAGAGAGAGTTCTTTACTTAGATGATTTTATCCTGGTAGGGGAAGGCATGGAGTGAGCTACAGAAGAAATGCAGATTTTTCTTTGCATGTGTCAGGAGTTGGGCATTCCAACTGCAGAGAAAAAACTGAAGGGTCCAGCTAAAGCTTTATGTTTCTTGAGGCTGGTGGTTGATCCAGGGCAAGGCCTATTTTGACTTCATCAAGAGAAAATTGAATGTTTACAGGGTAAGATTTTTTGTTTTTGACCAAACAAAATGTGCATATTTGGGATGTAATGGAACTGTTGGGTCTTCTGAATTTTGCATGTAGAATGATTAGTCCAGAAAGAATATTCTGTAGGTCATTGGCATTTTTGTTAAAGGGTGAAAGAAGAAAACACCATTAGGTGCATATTATTAAGTTGATGTGGGATGATTTAAGACTATGGATGGTATTTTTGGCTTGCTTTAATTGCATTTCTTTTGGCGAAAAACTGAGTTATGCAAGAGAAGTTGCAATTTTTTTTTAGAGATGATGTGGGAGGGCATGGGATGGTGGCATTTTTCAATGGGTGATGGTTTGCTGTGCAATGGCCAGAGGAGTGGGAGGATTATCGGAAGAAGGATGTGGCCTTTCTGGAGTTGATGCCCATTTGGGTGACCAAGGTCATTTGGTGGGCTAAGTTGCATTACAGGAAGGCGTTTTTTTTTAATTCAGACAACTGGACAGTAGCACAGGTCTTGAGATCAAAAGCTGATTAACTGAAGTTATTTTTGTATAGTTTTAAGGAAGTTGGTTTTACAAAGTTTGTTGATTAATTTTTCTTTTTCAGGTGTGCATCACCAGGTGAGAGGAATGTGACTGCTTATAGTTTGTTTCATTCTCAGGCCAACAGGTTTTGACAATTTGCTCCAGAAGCAAAACTAAAACCAGTGTTCCTGCCAGAAGAGATTTCACTTCTTGAGGAGATGGAATGGGATAGCCTATCCAGCAGTCTTGATCAGATTTGATGTGGAAGGCTTACTGTAGGGCATGGATCGATTTTAGGGAACGTGTTGAAGTTACCAGTAGAAGAATGAGTATGTCCTTTGAAATTTTTGCTACATTATTTGGCTAATGTGTGGTTGAGGGGATGGGCAATTAAGTCAGCCACGGTGCAGCTTGCTGCCATTATCATATCTGCTATGCTTTAGAAGTAGAGCACTTATCAAAATAGTGGGTAATAGCTCTAGTGTTGAAAGATTGTAAATAGTTTGGAGGTAGGAGGACCGACAAGCTGTTGTCCATTATCAACTGGTTCTCAGGGCTTTGCTGACAGAGTTGCATTTGTTTATAGGTAGTTCAATTGATTACCCACTTTGGGCAGTGTTGGCAGTTTGGATGTACAGAGGAACATTTTGGGTGAATGAGCTGTTGGGTTCATTGCTGTGGAGGGATGTTTATATTTTACCATCCTCTGTGCATTGTTGCGATGATCCAAAATGGGTCAGGAAGATAGGAGTACTCAGATTGTGTTGAGTGCATGTGTGGATGAGTTACTTTTCCCAGTGGCTTGGGGTAGGAAATTTCAAGCTTATCATGGAAGAGAGCCTAGGATTTGTTTTGTTGTACTCAAAGTGTGAGGGTGTTATGTGATAGTCAATCATTAAGTTTGATGCAAAGAGCCTTTCAATGTGTGGATGTTCAGAGTGAAAGATTCTCCACTCACATCTGATCTGGCAAGGGAAATCCATTAAGGTTATAAAATGGGTGGGGAGGTGGTCATTGGAAGCATTTTTGTCATATGCTAGATGTGTGTGTGTGTGTGTGTGTGTGTGTGTGTGTGTGTGTGTGTGTGTGTGTGTGTGTGTGTGTGTGTGTGTGTGTGTGTGTGTGTGTGTGTGTGTGTGTGTGTGCATTTTTCTTAATTGGGGTTGTTATAATGAGCCATTCTTTTGTATATTAGGCAGTGAAGAGAGTGGCAATTAAATTGATAGGTGCCCATTTGGGACTACAGCCATATGGGTGAAAAGTGAGTTCATAAGGTTTCCAAGGCCTCAGCTTTAAGACACGTTGGTTATCTCAAGGGGGAACATCCTGGGATCAGGCTTGTGCGCAAAAAAGAGGGGTTTTGAGGAATCCCTCTTCTGTTCCCCTTCAAATTTATTTTTTGGGTTGGAATGTTTTGGTTGGTGATCAAAGTGAGTGGCGTTACGCTGCTTCTAATGGGAGCCTAGAGATTATAGTGAATGGATTAATTTTATGTCCCTTTATGTAATTAACAATTTGGAGGTGAGTAGATAACTCTGCCTGCACTGATTTATGTTAAATTTTTGAGTTGAGTGTATTGAAGATGCCTGATATTTGTTAATAATAAATGGTTGTCTTAGCTCAAGAATGGTGTCATTATTTGTCGAGAGGGGGTGGGCAAATGTTGTATGGGCACAGACTATTTGTCCAGAGAAGCAACTAATAAGGATAAGAAAGTAACCAGATGACTGTGCAGAAACTTCATAGGTAGGGATGGAGGAATCATAAGGGTTAGCTTTAGTGAGGAATATTAATGACGGAGGACGTGAGGTTACTTGTAGCAGGAAGAATGTAAGGTGGGGTTTAATTGTAAAGGAAAAACTAAATATATGTCCTAATTCACTGAATGCCAATTGTAAATGCTTTTCACTTTATTAAAGTGTTTGTTTGCGTGTTTATACATTTTCATTTGTTAAATAATCTGACTTTCCCTATTATCACCTGAGGGCTGTGGAGAAAAGGTGAAGGTCAAGTAAGGAGGAAGTGATGTAATGGAGAGGTAGGAGTATTGTTTTTTAGGCAGGATTTTATAGTTAGTAGTTTCAGACTCTGGGGTTGGGCTTTCTACTTTCCCTTTTCCATGCGTTTGTTTCAGGCAAGGTGAACTGATGGATTGTGTTGGTACTTTGGAGGTGCAGGAGGGCAGAGAAGGGTTGAACCGCTCTTTGGTTCCCCTTTCTGATTTATTTATTTATTTGGATTGGAATGCTTGTTTGGAGATAGAACAGAGTGGTATGACATTGCTTCTATTGGGAGGTTGGAGAGGGTAGTGAGTGGATTAATTTTATACTGCTTTATATCATTAAAAATATGGAACTGAGGTGATAATGCCTAATTTGATTTATGATGAATTTTTGATTTGTGTATATTGAAGATGTTTGATATTTCTTATTAATAAATGGTGATCTTAGCAGAAAAATGATGAGGTTATTTGCCAAGGGCATCTGGATAAAGACATTTACATTTTATCTGTGATGAGAAACAAGGATTACCTTACATGTTTTGAAAGACGTATCAAAAAGTTCTTATGATTAACAAATCCTATTTTGTAGGCATGTGTTGACAGGGCAGAATAATTATACTTGTCAATGCATATCTGTAAATTAGCATGGGATACATCAAAACCTTAGCCTGCAAAGATGGCATGTAAACATGATAGTCATTAAATATAATTTTATCAGTTTTATAACTCTAAAGATCTGTACTAAACATAACAGCTGGATAATAGGTAATATGTGCCAGTTAATTTATTTAATTTACTGCATTCGATCACTGCAAAAATCCATCTGGGCAACAATATCACTTTTCAGTGGAAGTTCAGGCAGAAAAGTTCCAACTGGCACAAAATAGAAAAATATACAGATATAACACACATACAGTATACATAGATGACAAATATTTCAGTTATATCTTCCTACACGTGTACAAATTGGTTTCAGTTTATTGTTGTTTTCACTTCTTTTGATATTCGGTTTTAACTCTAAGCCTAGAGGGTTTCTCTGTGCTTGTAAGTGTTAGACATATATCTGCAAATTTAATTTCTGCTGTAATATCTGAGTTGTTGGCTGGCTGCTATCTACCTCCATTCAACTGTATTACAAGCTGTGTTAAGTATAAACTCCCAGTGTTACAGATAGTCCTGCATTTTATGTTTCTGTTTATTTGTTTCATTGAATACTGTGTGGTCTGTCTGTCTCTCTGCAGTTACTTTCTCCACCCTCTCTCCCTGTTCTTGTTGTGATATTAATCTTGGTGGCTTTAGAATTGCCAACCTCTCCTGTACATTTCTGTCTGAATACTCCTCCTGGGTCCATCTCATTTGCTCCCTCAAATGAGTAGTGTGATCATATTTTGATTTCAGGCACTCCTACCAGTACCATCTCTTCAACCTTAATATTGTTACACACTCAAGTGTGCTAGCTTGCACTGCACTTGAATTGTTTTTAGTGCTGTTTTAGCTGCTTTTCTGTTAAAAAAAAATAATACACACACACACACACACACACACACACACATATATATATATATATATATATATATATATATATATATATATATATATTATTCTAAGCTTGTTTCCTGCCTTTCCTGTAACTAGTCTAGTCCAGATAGAGATTTGCTGTATCCAAGACTGTTTGTAAGCTTCTGAGCCCCCAAAGCCTTTCTGTGTGGAAGAGAAGCCTTCTAGCTTATCAGTGGCAGTGGTAAGCACTAGGTAACCTATCTACTATGAGAAGAGTGGTTTCTGGTCCAGAAATTGTAGTTTAGTGGCTGTTAGGGAAGTTTTTCCATCTCTTTCAACTTTCTTTAAAAAAAATAAATTCTAAGCTTGTTTCCTGCCTTTCCTGTAACTAGTCCAGTCCAGATATCATATTTGCTGTATCCAGGACTGTTTGTAAGCTTCTGAGCCCCCCAAGCTTTTTTGTGTTAGAGGGAAGCCTTCTAGCTTATCAGTGTGAGTGGTAAGAACTTGGTAACATATCTACCACAAGAGGAGCGGTTTCTGGCCCAGAAATTGTAGTTTATTGGCCATTTGGGCAGTTTCTTCCATCTCATTCAACTTTCTGGTTTAAAAGCTCACATTTGCGCTTGTTTCCCACATTTCCTGTAACTAGTCTAGTCCAGATACAGATTTGCTATATCCAGGACTGTTTGTAAGCTTCTGAGTGGTGCCAAAGTTTGCTCTTCAGTTTATCCCTTAGATCTGCTAGTTCCCTCCTCTCCTGCCCTTTTACTAGCTTATTAGTCTAGCACTTTACCAGACTACTTGTAGCAATTATTGTAGCACACAAAAGTGCTACAAGCACTAAATGTTATACAAGTAAACAGCTCCAGTACTTATTGTTAATCCCCACCCCTCCAGACACGTCTAAAGGTCAGTTCTCTGTGATTTCTCCTATTAACATGGTGAACATGAGCATCCTAAGACAATGTAGCAAATGCCTAATGTACACTGACAACCCCCTCCTCTAACCTACCAGCATTCAGACTTGTGAGAGATGCACTTATATATCCAAATTGGAAGCCACGCACTCTCCAGCCAAGACCAGGAAAGCTGGTCAAGAGAAGAAGGTCAACACTTGCACCACATCACATGGAACAAATAGCCCTCCGGAACACACACCAGCACTGCCTTCACATAAAAGCACAAACCATACACCCACCTTTATGGAGGATCTCAATAAAAATCTAGCCAAACAGCAGAGACCTCCAAGGCAGAAATGCACTCAACCACCACAAAACACTAAATCACGAGACACATAACTCTCCTAAACAGTGTGACACTCAACCAAAGCCCCCTAAGGCAAAACAGCATGCCCAACACACTAGTCATAGGTGACTTGATATTAAGGCACACTGATGTCTTACTCACTAGGTTGAATAAGGAGACGGTAACAGTCAGCTGCCTATCAGGTGCCAGGATCTGCCACATAACGCATGAACTCAGGTCCCTTGACAACAGGTAAAATATGACTCTGTCATTGTACATGTGGGTGTGAATGACCTGAGATGTATCTCCATGGACTACATGAAGACAGACATGGAGGAGTGCTTGGATTATGTAGCCCAGGCGGGTATGACCCTAGCTCTGAGCAGCATCCTACCATCACTCAGAATGATACCACAGTATAAGCAGGAAATGATTGATTTCAACAATTGGCTAAGGTTCTGTTGTCATTCTAAGGGGATCCAGTATCTGCCTGGGAAGACATGATTGACAGACCTTAATGCTTTGCCAGAGATGGCCTGCATCTGTCACCTCTGGTCTTCTGAATACTCACCAAGGCTCTTGCCACCACTATAGTGCCTTTTTTAGGCAGTGTTCCAAAGATCAAATTACCACCATAACAGCTACAAACAAATGCAATCTGAGGGTCATGCTGCTCAATGCTGGAAGTCTAAATCTCAAAATGCACTTGCTCGAAGCACTCATTAAAATGGAGAACATTGACATTTGTGCTGTCTGGTTCAAGGAAGCAGAAAGCATCCCTGCACTACCAGGCTATAACTCATTACACACCTTTCGGCCCCAGAACTTCGACCGTAGCTCCAAAGGCAGTGATATTTCCATATTCATAAAGGATGCATACACCTCCAGACTGGTAGCCCAACATAACGCATCAAAGATACTTCAGGTGCATCTAACATTGGGTAAGACAGAGATTCAAGTCATAGCCTGCTATAGGTCCACAACCATGTCCCAAGACTCACACTCCATGTTTCTAAGCACCGTGGAGAATATCGGGATCCAACCTAACACTCTCATACTGGGCAACTTCAACTACCCATCCATTAAGTGGGAAAACTACTCATGTAACAATACATTTGCCCAATGTTTCCTGGAATTCATTAATTTCAATGCCCTGGACCAGCTCATTAGTATACCCACTAGAGGTTGCAGCATCCTTGACCTGGTCATTACTAACATGGGTGACAATTGCTCTACACCAATAGTCAACTTCTTCCTGGTTAGATCTGACCCCAAACTAATCACCTTGGAAATCTCCCCCACCCCCCACACACACATACAAAGATAACCACCATGAAAAACTTCTCCCAAACTAACTTTGGGCTCCTAAAAACAGAGGTGGCTAACTTCACAGCACTCATGCAAATGGATAATAGTTGCATGACCACTGAATCATATAGCAATGCACTGTACGAACATGTAACACAAATGCATGGATCTCATCATACCCAATAGACCAAGATGCTCTCCTCCAAAAAAAAGGAAGCCAATCTGGTGGTCCACTGCCATAAACAAACTCTACAACAGAAGGAGCAAACTGAAGTGGAATAAGGTGAAGTCCCAAGACTGGAAAAACTCCCTCATCAGCCTCAACAAAATGTTGAGATTCCTCTCCTAATCCTCTAAAGCTAGCTATGAAAACAGAATTGAAGCAGGTAGTAAAGACAACCACAAGGCCTTCTATAGTTATGTAAAGAATCTCCACGGCAATATCCAGATTTGCTTGGAGCTACTGCACAATGGTACCTCCTATACTGATCCAACAGATATTGCCAATATACTGGCCAACAGATTCAGTGCCAGTCCCCTCCCCCCAAAGGACCAATCACAATACCAGTAGATTGCCAGGCACCCAGTATTACTACTGCACAGGTTAAAACAGCACTGTCCAAGGCTAAGAATACAGCTTCTATGGGACCTGACAGTATCCCTGGCTGTGTTCCACATGAACTACACAGTGAAATGGCACCTCACCTGTGTGCCCTGTTCAACCACAGCCCTCACCTCAGACTTTGTCCCTACTGAATGGTGCATTGCTACAGTCATCCCTCTCCACAAAGGAGGAGTGACTACATACCCTGGGAACTATCCTCTCATAGCCTGACAAGTCCAATATGCAAAGTTATGGAATACATCATTATGGACCTAATAAACAAGGATATAGGTAATCTCCAAACACTAGATCCCACACAGTTTGGTCTTGTGAAGGGTAGCTCATGCCTGCTCAACTTGTTCGACTTCTTTGAGTCAGTCACCAGAGCTGTAGATGAAGGCAAGGTGGTTCATACAGCCTACCTTGATCTAGCTAAAGCCTTTGATACCATTCCCCACTCAGGAATCATAGAAAAACTCACTAAGCTAGGCATCAACCCCTATATCACTAACTGGGTTGCAAACTGGATGACATATAGAACCCACAGTGTGAAAGTAGCTGACTCCAAGTCAGACTGCCTACTAGTCATGAGTTGAGTCCCATGGGGTTTGGTCCTGGGTCCTCTTCTGTTTGGTATCTACTTGTCTGAAGTCCAGGCCAATGTGAAGGGACTATGACTGACAAAGTTCACAGACAATTGCAAGTTGGGAGCTATTACTAACTCTGCAAGTGATGTTAACATCCTACAGAAAGGCCTCACTGAGACCAACAACTGGTGTCAGAACCATGGCCTTAAGCTCAATGCCAAAAATGTGTCATATCCCCTTTGGGAAAAACCCAGTTTCCATGATTTACAACATCAATGGTAGTCCACTGAACACAGAAGGCATTATAAGAGATATGGGAACACAGGTTGACAGCAACTTCTCTTTTGACCATCACATTGCCACTGTGTCCGGAAAGTCCTTCTATGTAGCACATCTCATTATAAGGGTGTTGCATTTAGGAAGAAAGAGGTCATAGTCTCCCTCTACTTTTCCTTCATTAGGCCAATCATCGAGTACAATGCCCCATTTAGCATGTACATCACTAAACACCTGCAACACCTGGAGAGGCTGCAAAAGTACCTCTCAAAGAAGATCCTAGATCTTAAACATTTGTCCTATATGAACAGACTCAAAAAACTCTATTGTCTGTCTCATATCGCCTACTTAGAGGCCATCTCTGCTTGATTTACAAATCCATGTCTGACCTAGATCTGTTAGCAATGCTTCATGTAAAGAACTCCCAATCCATCCACACCACATGCTTCCAGAGATCTCAACCTCATTATCACAATCAACAAAACAACCCAGAGATTGCCCATGCTATATAATAGACTTCACATACATGTCAAGCAGAGCACCTCACTGGCCCTCTTCAAGAAAAATCTTGATGAGTGGATGGGAAATAGAAAATTCACCACAGGGATCATTCCAATGGCTTTACTCGACAGAGGCACTGGGAACTAAGGTCGGGTGACACGATACCAGGGTAATACTATGGACTAGGCTTGTAAAGGCTCCAGGGTCATTAGCCTAGTACACACCTATGAACTTATAATACAAAATGAGTACATTATAATCAAAATTAACATACAATGTACAAGGCTGCATTCACATTCCAGTATACAGTACATATAGTTTCATTCTCATGACATTGTTCAGTTAACTGCAATGGATATGTGTGTGCAAACTTCACTTATTGACACATAAAAGGAATATGATATCATCAACCATTGCATACAACATACAGGGTTGGATTTGTTTTGTAATATCAAATGTTGCATTCTCTTTACATTATACGATTAGCAGTGATGGATATCTGTGTGCACATTTAAATTTTAGATTCATGAAATCACATTTATGAAGACATATCAGATAATACAGTGAGAGAACTGCAGTAATAAATTTGTGTCAGCAAAAATTAGTATAAAAATGTTTTGCTTTCATCTTGAGAGAGAGAGAGAGAGACAGTGGATAACAGATTTTAGTATGTAACAAAAAAAAGAGCAGAGAGGTTACTTTTAGCAGGAAGTTTAACTGTAGAGGAAGAACTAAATATACTTCCTAATTCACTGCATATGTGTGTATCTCTCTCTCTGTCTCTCTCTCTCTCTATATATATATATATATATATATATATATATATGGCTGTGTATGTGTATATATATATATATTATATCAAAATGTCATACATTTGAACCTCCAACTATTGAATAAGCCCTAATGAATTCTCACACCCCCTTTTAATTTGATATGTCAACTCAGGTTGCACTACCTCCCAAATCCTGATTTTGTGCAATCTCACTAAAAAACGGGGTATAAGCTAATTTTTGATCAGCCAGTTTGATGTAACAACATGAATTATGATTGAGTGTGTGTGAGCGTTCATTTCAAAAGTACACATCCACTGATTCTGGTTTCTTGTTAGTTACCTCTTTTCTATCTCCAATATTAATTATTCTGTACTGGTTAACTTACATGCTATAAACCCCATGTAATATCAATTTCTTCCTTAATCAAGGAGTAGTCACTTTAGTTTACTTTCCTGTAAAATAATTTACTTGAGCACTTATCTTCCCTAGAGTAAATAATACTTGCCACTAAACTGAAGTGGTCTGTCTAGTGTCTTCCAAATTATCAACTTGATTTTGACACCTTGTGTGTCCACTACCTGCCTGTTCATAAGCATTTTTGACTTTACATCTTTGTAAATTGATGCTAGTATTGCATTGTTTGTATTCTGCAAGTATTACGCTACATAATCTTCCTTTGTATTTGGTGTAATGGTTAAGGTCTTCGCCTCCCATGAACAAGGTACAACGCTTGATTCTGATTTTCAGCCATTGCCTGTATGGAATTTTCATGGTCCACTTTTATAATCGTGGAGTTCCTCCCACCTCCCAAAAACATTCTGAGTGCTTCCATCTCAAATTTACCAAGAATGGAACTGTGGGCAGCAGTAGAAACTCTAGATCGTGCCCTATGGGGGGCGAATTGTACAGTTTAATTGCTTTGGACAGCATCCTCAAGATTGGAAAACAAGAATTACAGATTGCATGGCAGGACAGGGCAGGGCCAGCTACACAATGCTGTAAAATATGGCTCTAGGTAATGTAGTTGTGTTGACGAATATTGCCAAATAGGAATAAGTATTTGCCTGTTATAAATGGGTTGAGGACCAAGCCTACTTCACACCAGTTGTCCATGCTAATGGTGGGAGAGCTGTATGTGCCCCTAATGGCACATTATGAGCCTGGCATAAACTCAGCATCCCTGGTTCAATAAGCTACTTGCCAACCAGTATCCAGTTGCCCAGGCTGGGTTACCTTGGATTCTCTCTTGAGCAAATGTTAACTAAGAATGGCTACACTCATTATAGGTTCACTGACAGGCATGAAAGTGGATCGCATGATGCTAAGGAGGAGGCTGGGCATCCTATGCATCCAGGAGATAAGATGCAAGGGCAGTGCAACAAAGCCACCTGACTTTAGATCCAGATTCTATTACTGATAAGTAGGACAGGCTAGAAATGGTGTGGGAATTGTAATGAGAGAGAATCTTCAAAAGAGGGATGCCATCAGAATTGGTTATAGACTTATGTCAATCAGACTCCAATGTAATGATAGGGTGGTAGCTGTAACTTCAGCTTATGATGCACAACAAAGAAAGTAAGGAGAATGGTGCATTCAGAAAGCAGTTGCAGGACCTACTAAATAAAGCAGGGCAATATACGTTGGTGTTGATATTTTAATCAAGGAGGCAATGAGCCAAGATGTTAGGTTGTCCTTTTATTTTTCCTTTCTTTTCAGTTTTTTTTTTTTTGTATTCTTGCATTGTTTAGTAAAGAAGAGAATGTTATGCACCTTCAAAAATTTGCTATAATTGGAATCTACTTGATTTCAAGTGGTTGGCTGAATAGCTTTGTAAAGCATAAATATATCATCATGCTGATGAAAACAATAAAACATATCAGATGGAGAGAGTATAACTAAGTTTTATTTAAGGGTAATTTATTTGGTAGGAGACAAATACATATGTGTTTCTAGGCTCAATACTGAAATGTTACAGAATTGAAATGCCAACAACAACAAAAAAAAGCGTGAGATGGAAAACACGTGAGAAAAGCAAATTGTAAAATAAATCTTCTTAAAAGTTTTTCTTTGTGAGAGCAAGGCTTGCAAGCCTCCCTGCAACCCCCCCATAACTTATATATACCAACTATGAGATCGACATACCTTGGAGAAAAGGGAATATTCTGAGAAATGGAATCTTGGATTTAAGTCAGATCTTTTATGCATTCAGTCTCTATATTTCGGGACTTGCTTTAGCAGATTTCAGCATTTCAAAGAGTTGCTGTATTTGTACATACATTTGAACATCAGGGTGAATTTAATGAATTTCAATTCAGTTTATAAAGACATGGCTGAGACTCCAAGAAATTTTATTTTAAGCTGGCACTTTTAGTATGAAATACATCACTTGTGTTAGAACAAATTAAGGTTTTGATATGTTTACATCTCCTTGCAAATCTCTATTGTAATCAGTGCAATACCTTTAACTGCATTTTCAGATTTGACTTTGCATGTTTCAAAATACTTTAATATTTAATTTAACAAATGAATTTTAGTTGTTGACTAAGCATACCAAAATGACATAAAAAAGTCTAATATTTGTATTGTACTATATAGTCAGAATTAGAAGAGGTGTTTATGTTTCTGTGTTCTAGATAAATTTGTTAATAAAATAAAATATCTTTTGCAAATCAAAATGACTAAGTATCTTGTAAAATAATTTTTAATCTGGAGATTCAGAAAATGTATAAATTATCTATTGAGTAGCTGCTGTGTAAGAAATGTCTAAAGACAGTAGGTACACAACATCATTTATAAAATATTTTGCTGTGCATTTTTAAGTCCATAAAGCAGAGTCAACACACAAGCAAAAGTGGGTTCCACGTTTTATCGTTTTAAGTAAACAGTTTTACAAAAAATAAATAAATAAATAAATATATATATATATATATATATATATATATATATATATTTATAGATATATATATATATATATATATACACACACACACACACACACACACTGTGTGTGTGTGTGTATATATATATATATATATATATATATATATATATATATATACACACACACACACACACACACACTGTGTGTGTGTATATATATATATATATATATATATATATATATATATATATATATATGGTTCCCATTTAGAAGGTCGAACCGCTGAAATCTCAAAAGTCATATGGCTGAAGCCATATGCTCAAATTTCAGAAGCTCGACCTTCTGAAAAGGAACTGTAAAAAAAAAAACAACAAAACAATGCTTCTGCAGGGGGCAAGCCCCTCTGAGCCCCCGACACCCCATGGTACTTCTTTATTTTAACTTCGAGATCGTACTACAGTGCAGAAAGGCAAATCTCACATTCTGTGCTGTATGCCAATCCTGATTCAGAAGGTCGGGCAACACAGAATATAGCATTCAAAAATAAAATGATTATGCAGGTTTATTTCCTCCAAGTGTTTGGAGTTTCTAATACCATGACAAGAATTTACCTCATTCCTATGTCAAGGTATGATTAGAGTTCATGAAATTAGTTTTATTTCACTCTTTGATGTTAGATAATACTGCTCATTTAAGCTTATATGCTCAAAATTGCCCCATTCTGTAATTCATACTGGGTTACATGTATGGATAGCATATTTAAGTACAACTTTAAATTAGTATCAAGTCTGTTGATTCTACAACTATCGGAAGTGCCTGCATATCCTTCTATCATACTGCTCTCATTTCTGCTTGCAGATCCTAGTAGTTTATGACTTTGTCTCTCTCTGTGTTCATAAGACAACAGTCACTGGTTGTACTCCTTCAATCTGGCAAAAAGATATACAGCTGTTTACAGGTCTGTTTTATAGAACCTGCATTTGTCTGTTTCTCCAACATTGTCAGTGGCTTTTTAAACCAATGTGTATGTAATTTACTATCCTTGGTTGCCACTATTAGCCTTTCATCTTTTGTTTCCAATTCACCTCTCTTTAACCATTCCTGCATCAAATCTAGGTCAACATCAGGTCTCTCAAGACGTATACCTGCTAGTATATTTGAGGCTATTCCATTTTTTTTCTTCTCATCTGATACTTTTTCTTATATTCTTTCTTCTGATTTTGGCACATTTATTTGTTGTGTGATATTTGTCTACTTCTGGTTTGATTTACATTCCCACTTTATTCCAAAATATGTCTGCTAAACTAAGCAAATATAACATTTTCAACAATGACTTCTCATGTGTTGAAACTTTTGCTATGTTTGGATCTGATAAGGTCAGCAGATATGTTTGGAGTCCCACAACTGAAGATCAATACATCTAGTCAGTTTTAAGGAGTCTCAAACTCTTTCAGAGTTGTTGTTGTTGTTGTCTTTTGGCTTTTCCCGGTTAGGGGTCGCCACAGCGGAACTCCGGTCCGCTAACGATTGGCAGTAGATCTTCATGAACGCCGAGGTGCCAGCTCGATGTTCAACCTTCAATGAAGACATGCCCATTTACGCATGTCTTTTGAACACCCACCCAACCGCAGGGAGGACATGCAAACTCCACACAGAAGGCACTCCCCACACTCCAGCTGAGAATCGAACGGGAGAACCTCTTGCTGTGAGGTAACAATGCTACCCCTGCACCACCACGGATGTCCCAAACTCTTTCAGAGTAAGAAATATAATCTAGTCGTACAGTATTTTATATATATATATATATCTTTTGATAACCACACAGCATTTTTCTTGTTTTAGTTTTAAACGAATTCAATACTTTCTAGAGCCAATCAACCACCCAAAGATGTAATTTAGAAGAGTAAGAGCAAATTGACTTATAGTTTGAACTTTTTATTTCTTGATGTCAAAACAGTTTCATGATCAGTTTTAGTACTTTGAAATATTCCTTACTGAACTTTATTCTCATTTGTTCATGTTTTATTGCTGACTCTTCATCTGTTCTCAAATATTTATTTTCTTCTTCCTGCCCAAGTTCCATTAAAGCATATTCCTGTCCCTGGTCCATATTTTCTTGGTCTTGCAGCTCTCCTTTTTAAATGTAGCTTTAGCACATTTATCAAGAACAAATGTCATTCTTATTTAGCCATCCATAACCTTTTTTCTCATTTTTGCACATATGTCTGGAGTGCCACTTTAACAGTAACAATCATACCATCTGAAAAAGTTTGAACCATTGGTAGTTGTGCTATCAATCCTTATTTAATGAACTATACAATTTTAAATCATCCACAAAAAGTAAATAAGATGTTATATAACAAGGTTGCCTTCTGGGAGGCAAACTATAACCACAGCTTAATATGTTAAGTAAACAGTTTAATGGGTTAAAGGTAAGATAAAATAACAGTGCTGACAAATAATCAGCCTGGAATATTCCCCTTTGATTTTTTATCCCTGGGATAATAATTTGTCCTATGTCATGGCTCAAGTGCAAAGTGATTTTCATTAAATGTTCTCATGGTCACTGTAATGTTATGGATTGATATAGGGTGTATCATGTACATTCATTTAATTGCACATTAATCTGAAGTGCTGTCAAATGCTTTATTTGAATCTATCTATACAGTACATACATTATTCCACCTTTTACAACACTCTATTAAGGCTTTATTTAGCTACAAAAGACCGTTTGTTTCCATATGACTTTCTTTTACTACTTTTGGATTCTATTGGCATAAAAATGTTTTCTCTAATGTCTGCATCGATTCCGGACTATAATTTTATATTACCAGAAGATATGTTATTGGTCTATAGCTTTAAGAATAGCTTGTGAGTTTGCTCTTAATGAGAAGTATAATTTTTTTTTTTATCTTGCTAACCAGGCTGGTGTCTATTCAGAATAAGCATGGAAGTAATTCTTGCTCATGGTTAGATTTTTCTGTAAAGGTGTTAATACCTTTCAACATAAGTTAGGGACTGAAATTATTCTGGGTTTTCCATTTAGAAACTTTTCTTAATTTTGTCTAATTTTAAATTTAATTTCATATAATCTACAATTAATCTCCTTACTGTTACTTTTAGTTATTTAATCCATACAACACCTTTGTTATGTTCAATGGAGTCTTCATGAATACTTCTCCAAAATTTATCTACTACTTTTTTATGTGGTATCTCTATTTCTTTTGTTTTATTATCCAGATCTCTATAACAATTGTTCGGATCATTAAATAATTGCTTATTTTGTACTTTTCATTTATATTTATCTGTACATGTTTTTTTTTTTGTTTTTGCTTGTGCTGATATTTTTAGTTTATCACTGGAAATGGTGTATGTTAATTCCTTGTTAGTTTTGATGCTGTGTTGCTTTTCCCACATCCATCTTTTTAAGCATTTTTGTTGATTGTTTCCCTTTTTTATATTCATCTAACAGTAAAACTTCTTGTGTTAATTGCTTTCTAGACTTCTCTAGTTGATGTTTCCATGGTGGTGTACTACCTGTTCCCTTCCTTTCCTTCATTATTTTGTGTTGTTTTGTGCAACAGTATCCGCTATTAGCTTAGTTGTACAGTCATATTTCCTGTTTATTTCTGTTATACTATATGGATTTCTCTTAATATGCTTGATTATTGTGTTCATTTGTTTAACAAATCATCTAATATTGTTTATTTACTTTCTAGAATCAATTTCTTTCATATATCATAATATGTCTCTCTCTCCATTAAATCAAACAGGTATTCTCTTAGGTCATCTTTGCCTGGAGTGAAAGCTTCTTCTTTGATTTCTGTCTTCTGTCGATTCTCTACAGAAAGTTCCAGAACATCTTCCTGTGTCATATCCTCTTCAGATACATCCTGCTTCATCTTCTCCTCCTCCACCTTATGGAGACCCATTTTCCCATAATGCAGCAGCATTACCTATGTAAACATTGCCTTTGTTTCCTGCTCCTGCCCATGCTGTGCAACTTCAACAGGATTTTTGCACAAGTTTCCTACAGAAGGCTGTAGAGCATTACCACGTGGCAAATTTTCTTCAGAAGCCTCCTACTTCACCCACTGGTACCTAATTTGGGACCCACAATTCCATCTGTGACATCCAGTTAATATTCTATCGGACTGTCAACAATTAATGTGATGTCCCCCACTTAAAACCCAGGCCAGTATTTAAGGAGTGTCAATCCTCACTAATGACTCCAGTGTAGGAGCATCATGGAAAACACCAGAGCACAGAGCACACAAGAGTAAAATCCCACAATTTCCCTTTAGAGCATAATAGGGACACGCTCTATTTCCTAGGATTGGACTATATACCTCTGTCTTCCCCAAATTAAATCTCTTATCATACACTTCAGAACAATGTTTTCCAGTTTAAGACCACTGACTCCCTCACACTCAAAATAAACTCAAATCTCACACACTCAAACACTTATGGGGATCCTGACACAGATTTCCAGCAGTGTCCCCTCCCTAGTACAAATGGTAAATGCTGCCACCAGAGTCAGACAGGTCTATACACCCTTCAAAGGTTTTACAATTATTAAAAATTAAATATAAAAATAAATAATAATTATGAACAGAAGCAGGCAATCATTTGAGGTTTCCTGGGGAGTATCAAACAAGTATAAACACTCTCTAAACTATAAAGAATACACTGATTGTCTAGCCACAATACAAAGTAATGAAAAAACATTTAATAAGTCAAATGATTACAAGAATGTAAATCAATAATTTTCAATAAACACCAGAATTCAATCAACAGAAATATAAAATAAAACTGCGGGATAGAAGTCCATCATCTTAGAAAAACTGTCTAAATAACTAACTTTCCTAATCTAACTAAAGAATACTGTCCCTCATCTAATACAGAAAAGAACATCTAGTCAAAGGCAGGCTTACAGTTCTGGTGAGTCCTTTTTTCTGGGTATCGTCTGACTACAACTCTTTACTAACTAATCAGCAACTGACTGACTGCCCCTCAACTGACTTCAGCAGTCTATTTTATATTCCAAAATGTGACGATACTGTGCTATCTTCTCACGCAACTAATGAGGAAACACAGTATAAGACGACCACAGTAGACGTTTATTGAAAACAATAAAACATGAAACTGCATAATACAAAAAATGACATACGAGTTTAGCGCTTTCACCTATCAGTTATAGGCTTCTTCAGAACTCATTCAGTTGATTCGTACGCCATTTTAAATGAACTTTTAGGCGCAAATCTAGTCTGACATAACATTTATATTTAAAGTGCTACTGTGCAAATTAGTTTATGTAATTTGAATATAATAATAAAACAACTTCACAAACAAACTCAGCTTAACCTCCTCCAGACTTAAAAGTTCATTTAAAATGGCGTACGAATCAACTGAATGAGTTCTGAAGAAGCCTATAACTGATAGGTGAAAGCGCTAAACTCGTATGTCATTTTTTATATTATGCAGTTTCATGTTTTATTGTTTTCAATAAACGTCTACTGTGGTCGTCTTATACTGTGTTTCCTCATTAGTTGTGTGAGAAGATAGCACAGTATCGTCACATTTTGGTTGTTTTTCCTCGCAACACTTTTGTTCTGCAGTTGTCATGGAGGGGAAAACAGTGCAGCCGACCACAGACAAGGACGATACACCTAACGGAACCAACGATGGAACCCGTTCTGGGGAGTTGGCAGAACTCAGAGGTGAATTGAAACAATTATCCAACACGCTAACTTCCTTTATGTTAAAAGTGGAGCATGAATTTAAAACTCTTAGTTCCGGTTGTGTTCGCGACTCGAACACTGTTAACACAAAGAGTAAGGACACTAGCAAAGCTATTAAGGAGCAGACAGCTTTTAACATTAAAGACACAGCTAAATTGTGTCCTTCTAGTTCTAGCGGGCACAATGACCGCATGTTCAACAGTAATACTAGTGTCCGTTCTACTCTTGATACTCAGCCTGGTGAATATGGAGCGGCATTTAAGCGCAAAACTACTAATACCCCAACTAGCCGGCTCAATTCTACTTCGGAAAGTTTTTCCGAAGGTATATTTTCTACTAAGCACAAAAATACTTCAGTGGATAGTACCGACATTGATTTACCAGCTGGTCAGTGTGCGAAACCTACTATGGAAGGTAACAGAATGGATTCTACAGGTTTTACATTTGACTTTTCCATATACGATTTTGAAGAGGAAGATGACATCATGTTGCGTACTGGGACTAAACATAAGCGTGTTAAGCCTGTTAAGACCTACGCTCATTCAGTGGGTGCTTCCATGGCTAACAAAGGTACTGAATTTAAATCTAACACTTACAAAAAGACTAAGGAGGACAATAGCAATGGTTATAATCTGAATAATTTTTTATGCAGTGACTGTAATTTTGATGATTTCAACAAGGGGAAGGAAGGGCTCCCCATCAAAAAAGGTGTTAACAACTTAGGTTTAAAGGACAAAATTTACAAAATGGGTAACTTAATGTGCAAACTGGTCAATATAAAAATTGAAAATGCTTATTTACACAAATGTTTAATTTTAAAGGTAGTCCCAATGGGACTACGTTTTTTTAAAGTACCATTAGGAATTGAAATTAATGATATTGTTATGAAAGATTTTAATGAATTCTTTGATGAGTGTGGTTTCAAGTTCATGAAGATGTTAATTAAGTATAATGACGAACTATTATTACAACTTATAAATGAGGTTGAGAAATTGAATGTTGAGATAGAAGGTGATTTACTATTTGATGAATGGAACAATCTATATCGTAAACAATTTACGATTGTTGAAAAGAAGTCTAAATTGGTTCATGAAAGAAAATGTAAGAAAATCAATAGAGACATTATACAGTATAAAGACAATAGAGTATACAGATGGAATATTGAAGGGGGTAACAAGACTAACCAGCCTATGGAGTACGATCGTCAGTTTTATAGACAAGAGGGTGGGAACAGTGTAATAGGGGCACAACATCTAGAAGAAGTGAATTTTGAATACTATGACAATCAGGAGTGGCACAAACAAAATTTTCAGAGGAATTGGAACCCTCAGTACTGGAAGAAAGCAGGATACATTACAGGATACATATTAGAAATTTAGAAATTTAGAACTTATTAAATGTCTAATGTATATAAGAATTAGTGTTTATTAACATTTCAAAATACCGTCATTACCAGAATGAGGACAGTATTTTAGTTATTTGTATATTACATAGAATTTAGGTACCTAGGAGACATATATACATATACATTTTTTGTATATATATTTTTTGCATATATATATTTTTTGCATTTATATTTTTTACATATTTATAAGAATACCAATACCCAGGGTTGTTTAAATGCATTATAAGGAAATTATATGTTTTTAACTTTTATATATGTAACAAAATGTTGCTTTAAGAATTCATTAATTAAAATGTGTTTTTGGCGCCATATTAAGTATATAAGGGGTGTATCAAGTGCTGATCCTGGTTCTGATGAAGTCTGAGGGATTCAGATGAAAGCGCTTAACCACTGTTGGTTCACATCCATGGAGTATAATATATTTTTACAATAAACCTGTGTTTTTACTGATATCGGAGTATTTTTCCCTGACATCGGAGTTTGTTTGAAAACTGGAAGACATTGATTTTCCTTTCCTGTTTGAGCTGAGGACCCGAAACTCTGCTATTTTTCTGTGGAACAGTGTAATAGGGGCACAACATCTAGAAGAAGTGAATTTTGAATACTATGACAATCAGGAGTGGCACAAACAAAATTTTCAGAGGAATTGGAACCCTCAGTACTGGAAGAAAGCAGGATACAGGAGGGGGGGAATTACAACAGTGGTCAGAATCAACAACAAATGAAGTACAGGGGGAACAAATGGAATTGATATCTAATATTAACAATTTAAGGAAAGATGACAGAGTTAAAAATTTCCAAGAAGGATAATGGGACAAATAATTTTGGTGAGTTTAAAATTTATAATTTTACCAATTTTAAAGTTGATGATGTCCATCACAAGTTATTATCCAGAGGAATGAAATTCATCCCCACCCCTAAATACGGTTTGGTTGACCATTTAATTGAAACCAAACTATATACACGCAAACTCAATTTATCTGTCATGTTTCAAAATAGTAACAAAAACAAACAAGTAAGAGAAGGGGATGTCAATTTGTTAAAACCCAAAAGTACATTTGTTCCGTATATGAACCCTGTGGTCGAGCTTTTTGAAAAACAAGTCCACAGAGACCTTTATAAACTTGCCGATACGGTGAAGAATATTAAAAACAGGGACAATTTGTCCAAAGAAGGAAGAGTTGAGTTAAACAATTTGAGAAAAAATAACAATATACGTATCATGAAGCCTGACAAGGGAGGGAGGATTGTTATATATGATCAAATGGAATATATGTCTAAATTACATGCCATCCTCACTGAAACAGGCAATTACACAACGGTATCATTGAATGAAATCAATATTGCCTATCAGAGGATTAGTTCTTATTTGGAAGAATTCTGGATCGACAACCGTATAAACAATGATTTATACAATTACTTAAAGGTGCTACATCTAAAAATGGCGACACTGGTGGGCATCCCAAAAATACATAAAGATCCAGTCAACCCACCATTCAGGCCAATAGTGTCAGGCAGCAAGGCAAAAACTTTTCCATTAGGGAAATTGGTCGATGTTTGGCTCAAAGATATATACAAGGGTATTCCCCACCTATTAAAAGATTCTTGGGATTTTTTAAGAAAATTTCCCACACTGATTGACACCAGTAATCTTTATTATGTGACTATTGACGTCATCGATCTATTCTCCTGTATACCCAGTGGACAAGGTTTACAAAAGTTTTGTGAAAGCATTAGAAAATACACCAACCTTGATTGGGATAAAACATGTCTGATATTGGACTGTATGTCTCTAGTTTTGGAGAATAATTTTATATCATTCGAAGGAGAACATTTTAAACAATGCAAGGGGGTGGCAATGGGTTCAGCCAGTGCCCCAATTTATGCCAACCTTGTTATGCTGAATTGGGAGGAAGAAATACTTTTCAAGAGTGTATACGTTTCACATATCTCCCATTACACCAGATTTCTGGATGATATTTATATTCTATGGAAAGGAAACATTGATGAACTTAATGATTTTATCACCTTTATCAATAACAGTAGTGATTTCTTGAAATTCACTTATACTATTAGTAAGGAAGGCCTACCTTATCTCGATACTATTGTTTCGAATGATGAGAAAGGTTTCAAATCTAATATTTATAGAAAGAACACTTTCTCTAATGATTATTTACAATATGATAGCAATCACCCTAGGAAGATGTTGCGTAACATTTTTAAGGGGCAACTTATTAGAGCGGCCAGAATGACATCAAGATATGAAGATATGATTGCCGAGGTTGAACATATAACTAAAATGTTTATTGAGAGAAAATATAATAAAATAATGTTACATGATGTTCAACAGTTTGTGATTTCTCAGAGGGAAACTAAATATCACCCCATTTTAGGTGTTTGTCTTCCGACAGTACATGAGATTGAATCAAACTCTATAAGTAAATACAAAATGGCTTGTATATTGCCTTATACCCCGTTTGTTAATATAGTTAAGGAAATTTTGTTCAAACATTGGGGAATTTTTTTAGTGAACCCTGAGTTATCACGTATATTAGGTGAAAAACCTCATATTGTTTACAAAATGTCATATAATTTGAAAAGAATTTTAGAAATTGGTAATACAACTAATTCTAGGGGTGGAGAAAGTGGAGTATCTACTTCCACTAAAAAATGTGGCAATTGCAATCAATGTAGATTTATTATGTGTCACACAGAATTAGTTTTAGACAATAGTAATAGGACAGTAATTAGATTAGCCAAGGGGAATTGTAATACAGCCAATGTAGTTTATATTGCTAAATGTGATGTATGTCCAGCATACTATGTTGGCAAAACCGAGAGGGCTTTCAAAAAAAGAATTTATGACCATTCATACTGTATTAGAAAGATTTAAATGACGCTTTGTACAGACATGTTGAAAGCAATGGTGACCAACATAGTTTCAAATTTGCTATTATTGAACACATTAAATCTGATTCTAAGGGGGGCAATATTAAAGATGTATTAAGTTATAAAGAGATTTGGTGGCAGCTATACACAGATGCTGCCACATTACCAGGACTAAATGATACTATTGCCATAAAACCTTTGTTGATTAGAAAAAGTGACATATAAAGTTATATTTAATTAATTTTTATAACATATTCTTTCCATTGATATCGACTTATAAAAACGTAGGTCAACTTATTGAATTTTTTTGATTTTTTGAATTTTTTGAATTTTTTGAATCATACAAGAACCTAAAAGGTATTATATACAACCACATCACTACTTTTTTAACATTTTTTATTTATACATTTTTATATATATATATATTATATACATTTTTTACAAATATTTTTTATCATTTATTAAGTATATAATGTTGACATTAATTCATTTTTATATTCAAGCATTTTCATGTAAATGGTTTTTATATATTATACTAATATTATTCAACGTGTTACAGGAGCTGACTATTCAGATATAATTTTGCACATTATTACCCTATAATACATTAATACAGCCAAAATATTTAGTTTTAACATTTAATATTTAATATATTTTTATTTCATTAACCAATTAATTAGTATATTTATACAGTTTAGCAACAACTTAATTTGTTTATTTTTAAGGAATTTATTAATTTTTAGGGTTTTGTATAGTAAATGAAGTGTTTTTAAGATTTATATGTTGTATATTGTCTATTTAAAATCTTCTTTGTTATTAATGTTACAGCATAAGTCTGGAGGAGGTTAAGCTGAGTTTGTTTGTGAAGTTGTTTTATTATTATATTAAAATTACATAAACTAATTTGCACAGTAGCACTTTAAATATAAATGTTATGTCAGACTAGATTCGCGCCTAAAAGTTCATTTAAAATGGCGTACGAATCAACTGAATGAGTTCTAAAGAAGCCTATAACTGATAGGTGAAAGCGCTAAACTCGTATGTCATTTTTTGTATTATGCAGTTTCATGTTTTATTGTTTTCAATAAACGTCTACTGTGGTCGTCTTATACTGTGTTTCCTCATTAGTTGCGTGAGAAGATAGCACAGTATCGTCACATTTTGGTTGTTTTTCCTCGCAACACTTTTGTTCTGTATTTTATATTCCAGGTTAACAGTCTCAAGTGTCTTATTTTATAAATAACAATCAGCTGTTTGAAAAAGTTCCTTTTCCTGTCAATCATCTGTACAAAAATCACATAGCAACCAGAAACATTCTAATGGCTTCACTTACTGATCAGTTGATTCTCCACAGACAGTTTGTACTTTAGAATCTCCTGCACAAACGTGTAATTAGAAATATATCAGAATATTAACAGATTCTTTTAACATTTTGTACAAACAGGGAGATACTTAACATTTTAAAACATTATTAACATTTTCACAATAAGACATGCTGGCACACAATACAAGCTAATCTGAGAATATGCACAAATCTCCTGCCAGACATGCTAACACAGATGGCAGTGTTTTCATTTTCTTCACACTATCATGCTGTGACATTGTCTGTGCTGGGTTCTCCACTCTAACTCCTTCACTTCACAGACAGTCCACAAATTCAGTTTCTATTATATAACTTCTACCTTACTAATCCGCTTTTCTGCATTTCTGCTTTGCTTTCTTCTTCTGTATTGTGAAATGTTCCATATTTGGGTCCATTTTTGGACCCTTTGTTCCATCATATTGTGACATTATCTACATCAAAGTATGCAGACTAAACCCTTTACTTCTCAGAGAGTCACTCGCTTCATATTACTGGAATATGTCTTTTTTTTCCCCCTAGATTTAATTAATCTTATTTTTTCTACTGGGAAATTTCCCTTGTCTGGAGTACCTTTGCCTGCATTTGTATTCAAATATCAATATTTTTAATTTGATTTTTATGTTGATTAGTTTGGCTTTTTCCTTACATGCAAACACAATATCAAATCTTTTTTCCCCATGTCCATGTTTCTTTTTTATGCCTTTTAAAAAGTTCTTTTTTTTCTGATTCTTTATACATTTGCACTTCCCCTGTCTCTTTTATCGAATTGGCCTGGTGTTTCTTTGTCTATAATGCGTTTCTTTTATCTGTTCTATTAATGAACATATATTTTTTCTGTTGCTTCTGACAGTTCTTTTCCTGTATAAGGATTTTTATTTCCTTTATTTTCTCTCTCATATAGCAATGAGTTACTGCATATTATTTTGAAAATTCTGATATCAATTATGCTAATTTCATGAGACAAGAGAGGGGAACATAGCATTCTAAGGAAATATGCAAGAAAGGGGCTGTCTTGAAACGGAGGAGAAACTATGAAAGGTTTGATTGTGAAGTAAAATGTAACTATGACACTTTATGATAGATTTATTCTAAGTAATGTAACTGCTGGCTAAAAGAAATCAAAGTAACTTAAAATAAATGCATGCTCATGCTTAACATTATGTAAATGGATAGTATCCAGGTATTGTGATGTACATATATATTTTGCAGAGAAGCTGAAACATGAAAATATTGATTCTGGTATTAAAGTCGAAGTCTTTGGAATACTGAGACCATGAGAGTTACCATTTTCATGTTTTTGAGGTGTTTCCCCTCTTTAAGCACATGTTTATACAACTGGTGCATTCAGAGTAATTGTATGGCACTCTGTGTAAAAAACTAAATGCTTTGAGGAATACTTTATATATATATATATATATATATATATATATATATATATATATATATATATTTTTTTTTAAATGATTCAGTTTTGTATAGTCATAGTTAGCCTTTATTACCTGTCCACTGTGGTAAGTTTGGTCCTAGGTTTCAAAACAGAATAGAATGACAAAGTTGCCACAATAAATGCAACTGCAGCCAAAGCAAGTTAGGAAGCCCTGTGACACAGATACAGCAGAGACCACAATGAAGTAGGTTTAAAATACCCAAAGAACCAGATGATGTAGACTTGGGCAAGAGCTAAATATCACAAGTATTATTTTTATTAGAAGCATGATTATTTATAAGTGCATTTTCTTGATATTTCAATAGACAGAACTAGGGTTAAACCTAGGTTTTATGTAGACACAGAAAATAGGATTGCTATGTGTCACTGGTGGGAAAAGGATTCCTTTTTTTATTAAAGCAGGGAGATCCAGCTTCATTTGGATTATTTTCAGAAAATGTCATCTTCCTTATAAATCTGTAACTCATGCATAACAGAATAATGGAGAACTTTTGTTCTGATATGAGCTAATGCACTTAAGGTTAGATTAGTTACAAACTATGCTGAAAAAAGTAACTACTGTACAGAATTTAGCTAGAAGTTTGTACAAAAAAGTAACAGTCTGCTGGATTCTATTCAACAAGAGTCAGTTACTGAAGAAGTGGAAACCAAAATATCAGAAGAAATGACAAAAGTAAAACACCGAAGTGTATTGCCAGCCCACCCAGCAGGTGGGAACTACCTTATAGAGTTTTTCCCCCACTAAATGACCCATGGGACCATTGCAGAAGAAATTAAATGGTAGAAAAGCTATATAAAACTGAGAGGTTCTAGTAAATGTACTGAACCAGTTCTCAAATTCCTTTGATAGATTTTACACAGCAAAGATCATATTAAAAGTTGTAATAAGTAAACGAAGCCTACCTAAATTGGATAAAATATATTTTCACATTAAAAATATTTCAGATGTATTTAATCAGGTGGAATGTACTGCCGCAAAGAAGAAAGCCATTACAGCTTGAGAGAAAATTCATTTCACAGTTTTAAAGACCACAGGATACTTCCCTGAAGTATGAGATAAGACTCCAATCCCCAAGTGATTACTTGTACTTCTCTGCTCATTATATACAGGTGGTGCAACTTCTAACCTTGTGAATAACTCAATCTGTCTTTTTTTTTTCAGCTTCCATTGAATAATGGCTAGTCATTTAATCATACAGAATTAATGTGTTTAACACTGAATAATAAAAAAATTCATGTGACCTGCTTAACAATTTTCAGAAAAAAAAATGTCACCACCATAGCCAGGGTTAGGCACCCACTGAACCCACAGCAGCAGGGAGACCCACATCAAGCAGCAGTGAGTTTCTCCATCTCTTTCGCTCCTTGCTTGGCATCTCCTGGACATTTTCACAGCTGTACAACGTCATCGTGTGATTCCGATTTTTTTTTTTTGAAAAAATTTGTCTGTAAGCTGCAGTCAGTCAATTAAGTTCCTGTTTCCTTTTCCTGATTTGGTTTACTGTAATCAGTGGTCTGTTGGCTCGGTTCTGTGAATTACCAACTTGAGGAAGGATGGAGGATTCAAGTTTTCCAGGAGCAATCATGGATAAAAAGGGAGCTGTATTTCTAACAGCTCTTATAAGGTCAATTTCTAAAATATCTGAAAAAAGAGTCCTTTAAGGGCAATTTAAAAGGGCTGAACTGGTCTTGTCTCGTCTGTGTGTAGGAGAAGCAAACAGAGGATTAGTAGCAGCCTTCTATTAACTGCAGAAAAGGTAAGTTGCTGAGTTCATTTTTTCAACTTTATTGTTTTGTGGGGGGGGGGGGAACACCTAGGAAGAGGATTGCATTACTTTTTTTGTGCAGAGTTCTTGTGCTAAGATGATTTGCGGGGGGGGGGGGTGAGGAGCTGTGGTTGCAATAGTTTTATTTCACTTTTGTCCAAAATTCTTCTGCTAAGAGACTAAGGAAGTCAGGCTTATCTGTAATTATAAGAATATTCATTAATTCATTTTTGTTTTGCTACAATTGTGCTGAAAGATTGCTAGTGGGGGGGATTGTGGCTGTGAGAATGCTGTAGAATGTACAGATGTTTTAATGTATATCAGTGCAAACCCTGTTTTGTTAATATTGTTTTGCATATACTGGCAATGTTTGCAACTATGCCTGATGATACACCTTTGTTCTAACATAATTTTTTGCTCTGTCCAGAATTATTGTGCTGAGAGGTTGGGAAGGGATTTAGTGACTGTGAGAATGTTGCAGAATGTACAACTGTTGTTTTAATGTATACTAATGCAAACCCTGTTATATTAGTATTGTGTATACCAGCAATGATTACAGCTATCCATGTCAAAGGCTTCTGACACAATCCCAAATTCAGGCACCACCACAAAGCTTAGCAAACTAAATGTAAACCCCTTTGTTGCAAAATCGGTTGTCAACTGGCTCACAAACTGGACACATACACCATCAAAGTGGGTGACTCCACATCAACCAACAGACCTGTTACAAGCAGGGTGTCACAGGGGTCAGTGCTGGCCATCCTACTGTTTGGTATATACTTCTCAGAAGTTCAGGTCAAAAGTAAAGGGTTGTGGCTGACCAAGTTTGCAGAAGACTGCAAACTATGTATCACTGAATTCCCAAATGATGTCAGCATACTCCATGAGGGTCTCACACAGATCAACAACTAGTGTATTAGTCATGGACTCAAAATGAATACACAGAAATGTATCATCATTCTCTTTGCCACAAATAATGTCCCTTCACACTATCAAATCAACAACAATACCATAAGCACCCATGAAGTAGTAAGGGACCTGGGATCATAGGTTGACCGTGACCTTAACTTCGACCACTATGTGTCTGTCATTTTAAGGAAAGCTTTCCACAGAGTTCACTTGATTAGTAAAGGCAATGCCTTGAGAGCAAAAGGAGTTATAACCCCTTATACTCAGCATTTATCTGGCACATAATTGAGTATAATGCCCCATTTGGTATGTACCATACTAAGCACCTTCAGAAATTAGAGAAACCTCAGAGTTTTCTAACAAGGATGATCAAGGGGCTCCAGCATGTGCCTTACATGAGCTGACTAAAAACCCTTGCACTATACTCTGTATCATATAGACTTGTTAGGGGTGACTTATGCCTGGCCTACAGAGCAACCCAAAACCCAAACCTAATAAACTTACTGCATATCCGTAAATCAAATAGGTCTATGGCTACCCATTCCAGGGACGTAAATATGACCTGTGAATTAAATGGACTTGCTGGAGGGACAGATATATCTCCCAGTGACTGTCATATCTTTGGAACAGGCTACCAGTTTATGTGAAACACAGCACCTCTATAACACTGTTCAAGAGGAACCTGAATGAGTGGATGAGACACATAAATTCTTTCCAGGGACAGCACGCACAACCCTCCTGGACATGGGCAGTTATTACTAAATGCACTCTTGGGTATTAACAAGTACTTCTACAGTATTATAATGAGTTGAAATGGCTAGGCTTAAAATGGCCTCTGGGTTGATAGCCTACTAATCTCCTATGATCATATGGGATGCCTTTGTTCTATGATCATTTTTTGCTTTGTCCAGAGTTATTGTGCTGAGAGCTTGGTAGGGGAGTTACAGGTTGCAAAATGTTTAGAAGTTTGCCTGGTATTTGTCTTTTCTCTTTAAAACATGTGGGGTTACATAATGCATTTACTGCAAAATCTGTTACTCCAGCATCTTTGTTCACTCATAAGCACATTGTTTTTTAATGTTACACCTTTATGTTTTTATTTAGTTTTCACTTCATCCAGAATTATTGTGCAGAGACACTGGGGGGTAGGGGCTGTGAGAATTCTGTTGAATGTACTGATGTCTTAATGTGTGCCACTGCAAACCCTGTTCTACTATCAAAGTTTATCTTAGCAAAGTTTTAAACTATCCCTGATATTTTGCCTTTGTTCTGCAGATTTATTTGGCTTTGTATGGAATTGCTAAGTTGAGAGCTTAGGAGAGCGGTAAGGGGTGTGAGAATGTTGCATAATGTTTGGATGTTTGACCTGTATCTTTGGTCTGTTACTCATCAAAAATGTGGATTCACACAATGCATGCTACTGAAAAAAAATATGTTGTTCTACCATTTTTATTAGTTCATAAGCACAGTGTTTTAAATCCCTAATGTTACGTCCTTGTCTTTTTTTTTGTTTTGTTTTTACCTCCTCTAGAACTGTGCTGAGACTTTGGGGGGGGGGGGAGGCTGTGAGAGTTCTGCAGAATGTACTGATTATTTTAATGAATGCTAATGCAAACCTTGTTATTCTAATATCTTTCTAAGTTTATTATAGCAATGTCTGCAACTATCCTTGATATTATACCTTTTTTCTGTGGTTATTTTATGCTTTGTAATTATGCTGAGAGGTTAGGAGGTTGGTAGGGGCTGTGAAAATGTTGCACAATGTCCAGATATTTGTTAGTTTTGGTCTGTTCATCAAAAATGTGGGATCACACAATGCATGCTACTGCAAAATCTTATTCTAGCATCGTTATTAGTTCATAAGCCCATTATTTTAAATTCTTAATGTTCAGTCCTACTGTAGTGCTGCCTTCATCATGTGTGGGTGTCTATGTCCTGTGTGCAAGATCTGTGCAGCTCTCTGTCTTGTGTCTCTGTCCTGTGTGAGGGAGTCTCTTCAGTCTTGCTGTAGTGCTGTCTTTGTCTTGTGTGTCTATGTCCTGTGTGTGAAAGTCAGTGTGGGCATCTTTGAGTACCTCTGTGGGACTGGCTACCTTGATGCAGTACAGAGGTTTGTCATAATGTAACAACATTGCTACAAAATGCCAGTCAATGTGTATGTGTACCTTGTGAGTGGATACCCTGCTGTGGTATAGGGGGTTGTCATTATGTAACATTGGTACTAAATGCCAGTCAGTGTGTGTACCTTGGCATTTCAAGTTTTTTTTTAATGGTCTGAATGTTGTAACACTATACAGTGATAGTTAAATGGTGCTGCATGAGCTTGACAGGGAAAGGGGTGTGACAGCAATACGGGCACACTTTTTATATTCTCCTGGGTAAGGCCCCCAACTTGAGGGTGGCCTAATGGTTAAGGGTTTTGCCTTACAAACACAAGGTACGGGGTTTGAGTCTGACAGGGTATAATTGGCTAGGCTTAAAATAGCTTGCAAGGGCAGTTAGCCTACTACTAATCTATGAACCTTGCTGGGGTCCCCAAAATGCTAGCACCAGCCCTGGTCATCACTTGTGTTTTATGTGCATACATACGTACATACAGAGAGAGAGAGTAATTTAATCAACAGCCAAATGGTCAGTGTATAAGGATCTAACGCCACTCCTTGTTGGATACTGGTAGGAGTGAGATTGGGTGATAGTACAAATAAGGATGATGCATGTTATATTTCTTCTTAGAACAGAATCTAGAGTTGCTTGGTATGCATTTTCCCAGTTAAAGGGTTTTAAAAGTATCAACTTCAATGTGGCATCATGTAATCAAATTATGTGTACATACATACCCATACAAACACACACATGAAAATTATGAGAAAATGGATAAGCAAGCATACCCCTAAGATGCAGAACAAGATACACATATATGTGTGTGTGTTTGATAAGCACAGGGGGTGGTGTTTAATGTCAATGGTACTGATAGCTGAATCATCCAAATGTCAAACGTGTGTTTTGTAGAGACAGGTGAGTGTGGTTTGAGGGGTAAGAGTGTTTCAGCATGTGTTAGTGAGCTAGGGTGAGTGTTGGAGATAGGTGTTTTTTGTTCTTTTTGTAATTGTGTGCATTTTAGGGTTAGGTAATGAGATAGATGTCATATTGTTGCCCCCCTGCACCCCCACACCCCCCGCTACTTAAATATACCAACTCCGAGATCGTACTACATTGCAGTAAATGGAGATTTCCATTTACATGTGCAATGACTTTTGCTTTCGACATTTTGGTGCCAACAATATCAGCTTCAATATTGTCAGCCTTCGACAGGGTCAAGTAGACCCACATATTCTAGTTATCAAGGTACTTCATCACTAATGAACTTTACATGTTGGTATATTTATAGCACTACATTTTCTTGTAGGGGTTCTATTTTATTTATAATGCTAAACAATTTGAGGAAAGTTATACTTTTTGAGGCTCTCTTAACTGGGGAAACATTTTTGTTGAAAGATGCAGCTAAAACAAGATAATGTCTTAAGTAGCATGGGGACCAAGCTCCAAACGTGTCAATGCAAGCAAAAGACTCCATGCCATTAATTAACACAATACTTTCAGATACCACCTGTCCTGTGCAGAAGTTATGATAGAGTTATCCATCAATTTAAATGAAACTGCAATCCACTATATTATGCTTAGAAAATGTAATACAATATTATGAGTCCTGTTTAGTCAAAGGACAATGATGTAGTTGGCAATACCATAGCATTTCCATAGATTTTGAAAATGAAAAATAAAATGTAATATGAATATAACATGCAATTAGGTTGCACAACATCTGTGAAACATAAGACCTTCAACAAAGCAATTCATTAGTTGATAAAGACATGAATTATATAATTATCCTTATATAACATTTAACAAACATTTTTTAAGAGCAGGTAAAATTTTTAGTGAATAACATGTATAACATAATAGTTTCTCATTGTAGTCATACTGAGCAGGACTTAGATTCTAAACAATGATTAAAAGAAATTACTGGATTTCCAATTTAATTTCTAAACTATTCTCAATTTAAAATTGAAAATCATAACTCCTTTCTATCTATAAACTAAACAATTCATAATATATTTCTCTGCTTCTAATTTTCATTCTAACATCTTACAATAATGAAGCTCATGTTATTCCAAAGCAGGTACTCACACTGACATAGAATATCATCTTACAATTTCTGCAAGGTTGTGTGGCACGATGCCAGGGTAATCCTATGGGCTATGCTTGTAAAGGCTCCAGGACTATTAGCCTAGTACACACCTATGAACCTATAAGCAACTGACTCTGCTTAGGCCAAAATATATAATCAACAATTGTCTGTTTAGATATTTTCTTTAAAATGTCAATTTCAAATTTATAATCAATAGCAGTTCGAACGATCTGAAGAAGGCTAACTAGCCGAAAGCGCTTATCGTTTTATCACTATTTTAATGCTGTTTTTATTTTTTCCATTAAATTTGCTTGCTGTTTGTCACAGGACTCTACTGTGGTGGATTTTTGCTGTGGTAGAATACCAGAGGTCTGTGGGGTGACTGTGCAATTTCTTTAGTTGGCAAGTACATACAATGCTAACTACAAAAATCACAACACACTTTCTCCAATGAGATAGGGAACAGGAAGATTATAATAGTGGCCACTGTTTTGTATTGCAGGTGATGTAGGATATGTATTGGAACCTTATCTGATGGCCCCAGCTCCAAAACAAAAGACCCTGACCAAGATGGCAAACACCACCACTCATCTACAGACACAGAATATTGCTTAACAGGTCTTTGGACTCATGAAAGCATGCTTCTACTACTTGGATAGATCTGACTGAATGCTGCAGTATGCAATCACTTATTCATGTCACACACCATGATACACAATAAGACAGGAATGGAAAGAAACATTTGTAGCATGGGAGCACTGTAGTACTGCCTCACACTCCTGTTTCAGTAGCAAAAGTGTATCTGGACACAGAGTCACTGGAGACACCATCTGTAGTAGTGCACCATGCAAAACAGAGACAGAGGCAATACATTGTGGCACTGGTAAACGGGTTGCATATGGTCCACATAAGAAAGATGACAAAGAATAAAACAGATGCATAAATTAACTCACCCAGGTGATTCTTTTCATCATACTGACTGTCCGTACTCTGCATCAGGCATTTCATTCACATAGGCTAGTCAGGTGGATGGATCACAGTAATAATTATTTACACATGTGGAGTGGGCACAGTTTCAGTTAACAGCAACATTCTCATAGGTTTAAGGGTCTCAAGAGTTGGAAGAGCTTGCCACACAGGTGGTTAAGCATGTTTAGAGGATTAATTGATGACAACCACCAATGTTGAGGTGATGTTTCCATATTATTAACACTGGCCAGGTATATCATGTTACCATGCAGCATCAGGGCTGAATGCATATTGGAAGAGGGATCATGTATAATAAATTGCATGGGAGCACAGGAACGCTGATATAGCTCTGCATGTAAGGTGCAAATAGATGAATATCAACCAAGACACCAAGGATAGCCACATCTAGGCATTGTAGTCACAGTCCCATGGATGATCCAGATGATATTCATCTGTTGGAACCAGAACAACTGGGCCTGTTGGAGTGACCAAGCAATGGAACCAGGGGATTATCAGCCATGACCATAAGATTTGCCACATCTAGGTGTGGTGACTGTCATGGATTAGAATGACAAAGATGTAGTCTCTGGAACAGTAAGTACCATCTTTATAAACCTTGCCTGAGACTATCCACCACACATTCATCCCCTTGCATGGCCATGGTCGATATTTGCCAGTATCATCAAAGATGAACCAAGGGATGCCACAGTAAGTGTCTGTGTTCCAAGTACCTATATGCTGTTTCATTCTGTGTACACTGAATGTTATCCTGAAATCCCTTCAGTGGTTACACAATCTCATACAGGCCAAGCAGCATACCCAGTGTTGCTACCATGTGGCATGTGGTTGCTGTTTACACCTGGTTCTCTGAATTTTGTGTCTTGTGCTTGATGCCAAGTGTGACACATTGGTCAGAAAATTGCATGGAGCCATGACAGTAAGGATTACTTGTACATCTACCCTATGGTCGGTGTGGGAACATCAGATATGTTATGGCTGGCAGATGCCATCTTTGGTTGCAAGTGTTCTTTTACCTGATTGAGGGTGGTTGTGGATTACACACTGACAGGACTTTCACTGCTAAACAGAGGTGAGGGCAAAGGTTTAGAGTGCTCCTCCACAACTGCCACTTATAAGTGGGATATGTGCATGCTTTCTATTGTTAGTGTTATTGGCAGTGTTTCTGCATGTTAGCTGTGCCATTTACATTGTGCCACTATTATCTTCTGATCTCAGGCACATGCTAATCTGTTCTGCTGGAAACTCCAACAATGGAATCTTTAAAATCATAAATGTAATATACCTGTGGAAATGGTGGAATATATGCCACATCCACTGCAATGCATAGCACAGAGACTGGTGTAGGTCAAACATGTAAAGAGCTTATGAACAGGTACATAGCTTGTGGTGCAGTTTGTCAGAAGTGGAGCCCCACTGCAGCCAGGCAACACATTTGGACAGGTGTTCTGCTTAATTATCTCTTCAAATATGTACTTCAGTGTACAACTGGAATTGTACATACTTTTACTATAGTGGTACATCCCCTACTTACACATAGGTATTCCTCCCCATACAAGCTTCCCCATTCAAGCAACTGCCAAGTATGAAGGATCAATCACCTTCCTCAAGAATTTATCCACCTTAGTGAGCTACTTCTGCATGGGTGGTCAACCTCCTATGGTTAATCTGTACCTGGTGATATCCTGTGCTTCAGTATTGGCATGTAGTATCATAATGCTGGCCATGCTGCCTATACTACAGTTCTGTTATGGCTTTCAATGGTACTGATGTCCTGCACCACTGCATGCACATCTGGTTAAAGAAAAGCTACATTTTTCAAGACTATGCAGGCAGGATTGTGTAAGACCTACAATAAAACCTCAACATTTTTGGTGTTGAACATTTCTAGCCTTTGCCATTCTCTTTACCTCATGAAAAGATGTGTACACCTGTTTGTATGCATGAGTGTCCTTGGCAAACACCTGTGTCTGAGACAGGTTTCTTAATCCATGGGGTGACCTCATGCTTTTCTGCTATTTCCTCTAACATATAGTCTGCAGCACCGATGATATTAGCACTGGCTACCTTTTTGCTACACTGTGCTGACAGCCAATGATGCTGTTCACATACTGTTTCAGTTTTCTCCCTCCCTACACAATAGCATGCTGTTACCTAGGTATGAGGCATTGCTTCTCCAGTGGCATTTCTTAATGTCTGTAGGCATAGGCTACAGTGTGCACATACCAGCCATGCAGTAACTTGTCATAACCTTCTACTATGTTCTCTGTCAAGTTGAGGGCCCTCAGATGTGAAGACTAACCTGTCATACCCTTACAATATGGTCTCTGTCATGGTAAGCTCCATTACAACTGGACAGTAACTTTTCATGCCTTTTTGCTATGTCACCTCACCCCATCTACTCTCTTCTGTCTGAGCATGTTGCTGCTATGCAGCATGTATACTCATTGCAGTGCTGAGATACAGTGCCAATCACCCTATGTTTTTCACTATGTCCACATCACAGTGCAAATGTTTATTACCTGAATTCTTATTCATCACATGCTCCTGTTACTGTGGTTTCCCACAATATGTTGACCATTATTTTTGTCATTGCAACAGGCTTTTTTGTGAGTTATGATAATTATGTGATTGTCTCAAAATCAGTCATAATGCATTGTGCTATCATAACTACAAAGCATTATAAAGCATTATAATACTGACCCCTTCTCTTTCCTTGGCTAGGAGGATATGTGTACACTACGCTTGTGCAATGACACTGTGAAGTCTTGCAGTAGCACTAGTCTGCACAAGTTATAATTTTGATAACATACCACTGATGCATGAAGATGTATGCCATGGGGTATCCAAAATGTATGGCAAAGGGCTATCATTTGGCGCTTTATTCAGACATACTGAGTTGATATAACCACGTGAGGTGATGAGTTGAGCAGGGCTATAGCCTGATGCATCCAAGAAACTAAGATAATTTTATATCTATTTTGCAGGAGATATCAGCAATGTCTGATAGTAGTATAATGGACTGTTAGATAAAACAATGAGACTGTGTTTTAGATTGCCGGGGTGGGGGGGGGGGTTCATATGTGTGGCTAATGGTCCTGGAGCCTTTACAAGCCTAGCCCATAGAAGTGCCCTGGCATCGTGCTGCCTGATGTTCATTCCCAGTGCCTCTATCAAGTATAGCCACTGGAGTGATCCCCAGGGTAAACTTTCTATTTCCCATCTACTCATCAAGATTTCTCTTGAAGAGGGCCAGTAAGATGCTATGCTTGACATGTATGGGAAGTCTATTCCAGAGCATGGGCAGTGTCTGGGTTATGAACCTGTCCCGCCAGCATGTTCTGGTGATTGTGGTAATGAGGTTGAGGTCTCTGGAGATATACCAGAATGGTGAGCGATATCTCTGGCATCACTTGCATCACTGTAATGATCTGAGGAGATCCTATCCTGACCTGACCTGCCAGATGTAAGCAAATGATAAGGAGTGATAACCAACCTGTTACTGTAAGCACTCTGTATTAGTTTCTGCAATGTACCATCTGGCCATTCTTATTAAGTTTCCTTACATTCTGCTGGCAGGGTCAAACTGCACTGAACGGTCTCTGTTTTGTTTTTTTTACAGGACATGAAAACATCACATTTATAAGGAAGGCACCTATAGAGAATGTCTGGCAGGCTATTAAAGTTGAATGATATGTATACTATGTCCATTTTTCTCATTTATAACTGAAATCCTATTTATTATACATGTATACTAAAGAATTACATTTTTCCCATTTGAGTTTTCAACTCCTTCTAAAGGTTCAGCTCTGGTGCAGAATGTGGGGAGTTGCAGGACACCTGGGTCTACTCCAGTTGATATGCTAAACTATCAGTGACTCTTATAACATTTCTCGGCTAGGTTAGCATTGAAAGTCATGACATTTGTACATAGTTGAATGCCAAGCTAACAATGTCTTCAGGTTTCATATTTCCATTTTTTAGAATATTGCGGTGATAAAATCCCAGCACATGAATGTACACTGTAAGTATAGCACAGTAACATAATTATCTGAAATAGCAAAACATTATTATTATCTGAAATAGCAAAACATTATTATTATTATTATTACCTACTTAGAAGAGTTTTCACCAATTTAAAGTAGGTTATCAAGGACAGAAGCATGCTTTTTTAATCAGATAAGTCTTAGTATCAGAATAAAAAGACCCATACAAAAATTAATCCATAATTCTATTGCAGAATATGCACTGACTCATAAGTAGCATTTGCTAATTCTAAATAAACATAAACTGCATGGACTTAAACTACTCAAGAAATTCTATTCAGGCGACAAGGCAATCAACAGTTACCTAATGCGAAATGTATATATAACTCTAAGAGATGAAACAGGATACTCATTATTTTAACAGAACAGCTGGAAAACTATGATTGTTTACATATCACACCAACTAATCTGAGAAGCACATCTGCTTCCAAAAGAAAGGCAATGTTTTAACAAATGAACATTACAGATAATTTGTTTCACAAGCTTTTAAGATAAACATTACTAATCTGAAACATGGATAGACAAATCAGGGTATACTGTCATGCAGTCTTTTACATTCTGTCACACAATCTGGTTTTATAGGGGTTCCTGTTATAATTTTGAGAAATACAATTTCACTCCTTCAAATTATGAAAAAAGTGAGTGTTGTGGTATACATGCTACACCCAAGATGGTACTATTGTGGATAATTCTCCTTTCTGCAAGGTGCAGCGACATTAGCAACAGTATATACAGTTAATAGAAAGGCACAGACACTGATGTTTGAGTGAAACAGGTGTTCAACACTCACTCTAAAATGATTTATCAGTGCAACAGCAAGTTCTCCGATTCACTGGTTTATTATCATGCAACTGTGGGATATGAAATCAGTCAACGTCTACCTGGAAGAAGGAACCACATATAGGTCATGATGTCTCTGCATATATCTTATATACAATGTGTTGCTTTCCAAAGGCATGGAGTGTACTTTCAGTTGAGAAGTTATTTAGCTTTATGGTTTATATGGCAAGTAAAGCCACTAAATAATAAAAACATCAACATACATTTCAGCTTGAAACAGAACCCTACTAAAACATAGATGCACAGTAGCTGAGCCACACCATCCTTCCGTTGTGATCAGACATATCTAGCATTATTAATATCTATTAAAAAATAATATTCACACACATAATAGATCATAATGATGGATAAAAGGAATAGGACTGGACTCAGAAAAAAGCTGTTTGCATTACAAAGAAGAGGAGACGTGGTTTGGTATAAGGCAAGATGAGGAATCAAACCTTTTTACAGTCATGGTACCCACTCATTCCTCTCAACCCCTTAGAGCAAGAGTTCTGGATAAAGCCAACAATAATGCGGGTAACAAATACTAAAAATAACAAAGCTCACTGATCTGATTAAATACTGCTCTTATAAACATATAAAGTTGCTCGAATAAAGTTCAATAAAATAAAATATGCCTTCCAAACATGGCTGTACAAATGATTCACACACAGAATACAAAAAACATGGTCTGAAGAAAAAGAATGCTTTCTGTGAAAGCACTTACCTGTTTTAGTCATTAAAAGCATTTTGGATTCTGAGTGTGAATTGTTTGTACAGTTGTGTATGGAAGGGGTCTTTTATTCTATTGAACTTTGTTACTGCTGTAAAGACACCAACCTTCACTGAGTGATCTTCATTTAATCCTGGTATAAAAGATGCAAGAATAACAGGTTTTGCCATAGCATACATTTTCTGAATAATGCGGAATATAAACACAAACGTCTGTTAAAATTTAATGACTTCAATTCTAATTTATTTGCATGAAAACCAAAAATTTTATGAGGAACAGAACAAAAATGTAAGTCAAAAAATATGGACATTTGGTGAAAATCTGGACAGTTGAGAGGTATATACCTACTGGATGAAAAGGCTCAAAGCATGCATTATACTGCTGGGATTGGTGTGCCTATGGGTTTATTAAGCTGTGGCTACTCATAACAGCAATGTGGAGTGTTTAATAATATGCGTACTCACAAGGGAGGACATATCAAAACCTTATGTTTGCTAGTACATTCTCCAGTCACCAAGGTAATAATTGACCTAGACAACAGGGAAAAAAAAGTCAATGATGCCAGATAACAGCCATGACATGTTTGTCTCCTCTCAGTGAGGATTAATGAATGTGCAAATTTGTGGGCACGCAAGATACTTCACAGACATACAACAAAAAATACTCTAACAATACACTATTAGTAATGTAATTCTGAATCAACACCCAAAACCTAAATCACTGTACTGTGATATTTGAAGGGAATTGGAACACGAAGCCAGTTATTGCTTTATTACTCTGATTTATTTTCTAGCAAAGCACACTGATTTGATAAAGTGACCATTTTAGAGCCTTCTATTCTTAATCACTCAGTCCTGTTGAAAAGAGGAGATCATGCATGGAAACCTGGGAATACAATTCCAGTGCCAGCATTCTGACTCTCATTAAAAGTTTGAAAAATGTCAGCATTTGGAACCACACAAGTAAACTACATTATTTGCTGCTTACAAAAAGTTATGTCACTGCAGAACATTTCCCTGACTTAATTTCTAAGTCACGCAAAATAATTAAGTGTATTTACTTCTCCATTAAGTATAACATTTCAAAATTCATAAATATGGCATACACCTACTCTTCAAACAGAAGAAACAGTGAAGACTTATTTCACAAAGTAGTGTGTTAATGAAGAATACACAGAATTTCCTTATGCAGAACAAATGTGAATAATCCCAGGAATTCATAAAAAGCCCTAGTGCTCATGTTATGGACTTCAGTGAAAAAGGCCTTGTTTCCATGATACAGAACCACATCGACTGCAATGAGGAAAGATCGTATTATCAGTTTATTTGTATGTCTCTGAATCACTTTTAAGTACCATAAGTACAAATCCACATTTTCTTGTGGTAGTTAACAGTGATGGCTGTATCGAATTAGCACGGGTACCCCTGCCCAAGTCACACTTCCACACAAAAACACACATGTGTGCACATATTTCATGGCTGTCCCTGTTGTCAGAATATTGCCAGTGTCTCCTTTTTACCTGCCCTGATAATTTGTGAACAATTACAGAAAGTCCTTAATGTCAGTAATTTGAGTTTCACACTTCACATCCTTCCCTAAATGCATCTTAGTGCAAAAGCTGTTATCCTAGAAACTTTCTCAGTTTGTAAGAGGAACATTTACAACCCCTCTTGTGATCTTGTCCCATTTTAGTGTTGGTTGTTGTCCTGATATCTTTGCACTTTGAGGTTAAGAGGCAACGTTCCTGGTCCCTCTCCCTCTTCAGTCATGAACTGTTGCAGGCATTGCATAATGTCCAAGATCCTCAAATATAAGTTAAAAATAACCTACTTCACTAGCTTATAAATTAGCACTGTGAGTTAAGTCATTCCCACCAATGGAGATCTGGAAGTTTGCACTGTAACTTCCAATAGTAGGAGCCTAACTTTTTTTGACAGAATCAAATTATGTCCTTAAATTTCAAACAATGTTTTTACCTCTGGAATAACTCTGGTGAAAGTGAAGAAGTGTAGATGACAAACTATTCGTCAGAAAACTATTTTTATAGTGGAAGTATTTGTTAGGTTCTCGGTCTTAAACTGGATTTTATAAGTCACAGTAAACACAATAAGTATTAAGTTTGTTATATTCTGTAAACAACTAATGATATCTCAGCAACCAGTCAAAATACACAGATTCTTGTCTGTAACATTTTCTTCATCCAGCTGAGGGTTTTCATATGAGGCTAAGCAGTACTGTCTATGCTACTTGGCTGCTGAGATATTTAGAAAAATAATATGACATTTATGAGACTAGAAATAAATATTATATTAACAATTAATGATAGAAGAACAACCAGCTAGTTAACTGATCACAGGAACCCAAAATACAAAGTCAAAGTTAAGTGCTTTCATCTACTTACAAAGACATCATCAGAACTGTAGACAAAACACTGCAGGCCGTTCCAAGACCACATGGCTAATTATTATATGCCTATCCCATGGAATGCCTCAGCCTGTAGAATAGCTGCAGAGACAGTTCACTATGTTGCTGCATGTCTAAGCACAAAAGCACTTAGAGCATGTAGGGCTGACTTTGAATTCCAAAAGGATACCTTAAGGTGCACATACTGTATACACTGTGTGGTAACTTTTACTAATTCTACCCAACTGTTTTTTATTTAATGTAATGATAAATGGTAGGTCAGAAGCCATAAAAATGTAATTTTCTGCATTTTGTTTTTTGTTAAGACATTTAAGTTGTTTTCATATATTACTTTGTACTAGTAATGCAGCAATTTATTAGTCTGACATTATAGTGCATCCTTAGCTGCGAATATAGGTCTGACTTCTATTTAAATGTTCAAATGCTTACGATGTATTTTTTTTTTTTTTTTAAGAATACGAGTTAAAATACCTAGGAGTTCGACGAACATAGCAGAATGAGCAATTCACAGGTGTGACGCAGGGCCTTGAAACTCACAATTTAGTAGCTTTTAAAATACAGTTAAACATTTTCATTCACGAAAATGTGTATGCTTGTGTGTGGTTGTATGAAAGTAAACTTTGAATTTCAAAAATATTACCATTTTTATCTATATGAATGCAAACATAAGAAGCAAGGATGGTGAAAGGGAAGTCAATTAAAACACCTGTTGAAGCTCAAAAAACTGAACACTCAGACCTAACAAATGTTCTACCATACATGCCAAACAGACAATAACAGAATCTTCACACTTAACTAAGGCTAATTTAGAGACAATGGACTTCTGTCTGATGAAACTGCACATGCTATAAATAACTCCACAGATGTAAATGAAATAAGCTTTCGAAAGTACATTTCAGAAACAATAATTCTTTCATTTAAAGAAAGAAAAAGCTCATAAGAAATTCAGTCAATTTTCTTCTGTCAGTCTCTGATTTGATAAACTAAGTAGTAAATCTACAGTCAATATGTTAACTATATGCGTGTCATAAAACAGCGTAGAATACAAATCTCTATAAGTTAAAAACATCTATTTAAGTTTTCCTTTTCATTTATAGAAAAGATTTCTGTTGTTGTCGTTATACTTCTGAATTTTATCATATATTATAATCAGTAACTAGTGGAATTCGGAGATTTTGGAGAGATCGGTCACACCATGTTCTTATAATTACATTTTTTGCTATTGTTAAAAGGCTCTACATACTAATCTAAATTTGCACAAGCCAGAGTTAGAATATTATATAACATTAGATAATGTAATAGTTTAAATTTGCACATTAACTGATATAGTGCAAATGAAAGGTAATCATTCATAAATTTAGATAATGACGAGGAATGAGTGAGTAAATTATTCTAATCATCTTTTATCTGAGTGCTCCAAATCTATAATATATTCATTTTTGTCAGCATCTTATTTTTTCAAATGTGTCAAAACACTTGATACAGAAATGTTCATGTACAGATCTTCCAAAAAGGAATTATTTTTGCTACTGGTTTTTTGCCACATTTATTTAACAAGAGAAATGTATTACAATTTCTTCTTTGGTGAATTATGAAACTGTAACAACTAATACATCTGTTACACTTAATTTGATGATAGGCAATTTACGAAACAGCCCGTTGATTTGTCTGAAAGATTGTCCATATAAACTTTTTGCGTCTTTCTGCTTTTCCCGGTTAGGGGTCACCACAGCGGAACTCCGGTCCGCTAATGATTGGCAGTAGAGTTTTACGTGCTGGCTTGCCGGGCCTAACGCACAACCTTCAACGAAGGAACACCCATTCATGCATGTCACCACACAGAAGATGCTCTAACTGAGAATTGAACGGGCAACGTCTAACTGTGAGGCGACAACACTACCGCAGCACCACCACTGCAGTACACTGTCCATATAAACTAACACATATAAAAATAAATTAAATGGAAAACATTTTCTAAAAAGTAATAAAAGGTGCAACAACAATATAAAGTTGTTATGGCATCAAAAAAGTGTAAAAAGAAATAAACCTTTATGAAGACAGTATACAATAGAATACAACAACATAAGATTAGATGAAATATAGTGAAATAAGGTACAGTGAAGTGAAATTAAATGGGATGAGAGGAAGCAGAACAGGATAACTGGTAATTTATTTTTATGCATATACTATCTTTAAGTAAGTGTGCAGTAAATGTTACAAATGTAATTAACCAGGTTATTATGTAAATTTAATAATAGGTTATTCAGTGTCTTTTAAATAAATCATATAGATTCACCACAGCAAATGTCTTTAAAAAAGTAGCTTTTGTTTCCTTTTGCCTAAAATGCTCTGATTTATTAAAGGATGAAGTAATCATCCAACATTTAACAATAGCAGGGGATATATCTCCCCATCATCTTGCATCTCATGATCAACTTCTTGGCAGAGGCATCCTTGGTAACTAGACATTTCCTTACTGCTCCTGCAGTTCGGTAAATAAGATATAACTTCTACAGCTCACACCAGAATGTTTGAAACATTGGGCATTTGCATACTATATGCAAATGGGGAGGTAATTACTTTCATAGCAGAGCTAACATGTTAACCTAGCTATTAGAACCATCCCATTACCACATGTGATGTGATAAAAAATAATGGAGGCAGTTTCAAGCAAACAGTCTCTATCTTGGGGTGGAAGTAATCTTTAAAGGAACAGCTAACCATTTAGAGGCTTGCAGGTCTGTGAAGACATTTCTGGCTATTTGTTTAGAGAGAAAATGTGTCATAAAAGGGATCTTTTAGCAACAAAGCAGAAGCATAAATACTCAGCTATTCCCTTTGTAAGATAAGAAATGGAATTGGTATCGTTGACTAAATGACCCATAAAAAGCCAGATCCATTGACTGAGGATGAATGAAGGATTTTTACATGGAAATAGGCTGACAATAATGAGTAAAATGCCCCTTATACAAATTATAATTAGCGGTGAGCTCACCGTATAACTTTAATGATTACTATAAATTTGAAATGAAAAACCAATCCCTCAAGGGAAATTAATCCCATATATCTGAGCACTGAGGAAATGCTCCAAATTGGAAGACTCCCACTCCTTGTATACCTGCAGGGTCCAATGTACAAACAACAGAGAAGATCACCCATAGCATTAAGATATTGTAGAGAACCAACAGAAGGGGACTTATTATGAAAACCAACTCCTAGAGCAAACATTAGTTGCCATATCAGAAACCTTTAATCATCTGCTTTAAATCCTAATGGCAACTGGAGAGAGGGATATAAATCTTCTAACACAGTACAAAACCAAGACAGAGATGCCTCTTGACTGATATAACTCCCCTAACATATGCAGAATAGTTGCACAATATGTGTTCTATAATTTGAAGGTAGAGACTGATCCTTATCTGACTTAAAAGTGGCACAAGAAGTGCTTGCCTCCACAGTGGAGGAATATTTGAATTTCTGCATACAGAGAGACAGACTTTTAAGAAGAAGTGTGCTACATGGAGAGGTATTTTATTTTTATAAACATCTATTGTGTTTCTGTCTCCACCTGGAAGCTTGTAAGTTTTCAAACCCTTTATAAAAGAAATCACTTCTTGTTTAGAGATGGGTTTCCGGGATGTAATTCTCTCTTTTGGCATCAGCTGTGACAATCATGGAAGATCAAAATCTATTGTCTCTGTCCCCAAATCTAAATATATGTTTTCTACTAGTTTGAAAACTGCTTGATAATATCTTCTATTGAAGGAGTTATGTTATCTTTATTTATACCAAGTTAAGCTAAAGGGGATGATTTCCAAACTGAATGTCTAGACTAATTTGTGGAGATATCTCATAATATTGAATGTGGGGTATCTTTAAGGCAAACTTCATTTTTACATTAATAATCTGTTGATCTTCATCTCTTGGGTGCCTTAGAATTGCCCATGTAGATGTTTGCTGACCCTGTGCCTGATGATCCAACTTCTGTCTGTATTTTTTGCAGATCCACAAGCACCACAAGACACTTCATTAATCTTTAGTACTTCTTTGTTTTGAGTGCATATTGCTACTTTTATTATAATGTAAGTGTTTTAGACTTTCAGTTATGTAGAACTTCTTCCAGTGCCTCCGCTGAAATAGGACTTGTGTGCAGTTGGACTTTCCTGGAAAACAAATTAAAAATAAACAATAATAATTTTACGAACACCTCCAGGAATGTATGGATCAAGCAATCCCTAATAAAATCAAGACCTTTTCCACCAAAGGCAGGCGCCCGGTCTGGTGGACTCCAGCCATAAACAAACTCTACAACAAGAGGAGAAAGCTACTACATGACAGAGCAAAATCCCTAAATGGGAAGGCATCTCTGATCAATACTAGCAAAAAACTACGATCACTCATAAAATCATCCAAGGCCAACTTTGAGAGAAAAATCGCTAATGACACAAAAGACAATCATAAAGCCTTCTTTAGCTATGTTAGAAACCTGGGTGGAAACTCCCAGATATGCTCAGAATTAGTCCAAAATGATAAAAAATCACTGAACCCACAGACATTGCCAACATACTGGCAGACAGGTTCAGTGCAAATTTCTCCCTCCCTCCCCCAAAAGGAGAAATATCTATCCCACCAGAGTCTAGCCTCCCAAACATCTCAGATGCCCAGGTGAGAGCTGCTCTCTCTAAAGCAAAAACACAGCATCAATGGGACCGGACGGTGTCCCCGGCTGTGTGCTACACAAACTCAATGAGGAACTAAACCCACACATAAGGCTGCTGTTTAATCTTAGCCTTACTACAGGATACGACTCCAAAGAATGGCGACGGCAACTGTGGTCCCACTCCACAAAGGCGGTGCTTCTACGGACCCTGGAAATTACCGCCCATAAGCTTGATGAGCCTTGTCTGCAAAGCTATGGAGAGGATCATAATGGAACTCATAAATAAAGACATTGGGGACCTACAGACACTGGATCCTACCCAATTTGGCTTTGTCAAGGGCAGATCCTGCCTCTTGTACTTGGTCGACTTTTTCGAAACAGTCACTAAGGCCATTGATGAGGGTAAGGCAGTTCACACAGCCTACCTTGACCTAGCAAAAGCATTCGACACAATACCCCACTCGAGCATCATAGAAAAGCTCACCAGCTTAGATGTAAACCCATATGTCACAAGATGGGTTGCAAACTGGCTCAAGGACAGAACACACAGGGTTAGAGTTGCTGGTGCCATGTCAGACTCTAAGTCGGTCATGAGCGGTGTCCCACAGGGCTCAGTCCTGGGCCCCCTCTTGTTCGGCATTTATTTTTCTGAAGTGCAGGCAAACATAGGGGAATTGTGGCTGACAAAATTTGCAGATGACTGCAAACTGGGCACCATAATTGACACTCCATCAGACACAGACATCCTCCAGAAAGGTCTCATAGAAATGGATAACTGGTGCCAGAGCCATGGCCTTAAGCTAAATGCCAAAAAATGTATAGTCATACCCTTTGGGAAAAACAAGGTAACCCCTAATTACCACATAGGTGGTAATCCATTAAACACGGAAGAAGTTATCAGGGACCTGGGGACCCAAGTTGACAGTAACCTCTCTTTTGACACTCACATTGCCAAAGTGGTTAGGAAGACCTTCTACATTGCCCACCTGATCATGAAGGGATTCACATCCAGATCAGGAGAGGTCATTGTACCCCTGTACTCTTCACTTATCAGACCAATGATTGAGTACAACGCCCCATTCGGAATGTACCTTACCTGACACCTGCAGCAGTTGGAAAGACCCCAAAAGTTCCTCACCAAAAGGATAAAGGGGCTCAAACATATGTCATACGATGCCCGACTGAAGAAACTCCAGCTCTATTCAGTCGCATACCGTCTGCTCAGAGGTGATCTGTGCCTGACATACAAGGCCATGTCCAACCCGGAATTAATGGACATGCTCCACCTCAAAAATCCAAATCCACCAGAGCCACGAGAGCAAGAGACTTAAACCTCAACACGGATATAAATAGGACGTGCTGGAGGGACAGATTCATCACCCAGAGACTCCCTACACTATGGAACAGAATCCCAGTCCATGTGAGGCAGAGCCCCTCACTGACTCTGTTCAAGAGAAATCTTGACGAGTGGATGGGAGATCGTAGGTTTACCCCGGGAATCATCTCTGTATCACTGCTGGACAGAGGCACAGCAAACTAATGGGTATAGTATTCTCATCCTAAGGGGTGGTGAAAGCCACACACACTCTGGCTAGGCTTATAAATGCCCTAGGGCAGATAGCCTAGTATGAACCTATGAACCTATAAAAAAATCAAGTATGTAGACAAGTTTAAAGGCAACCCATAACATATGTGAGGAATATTACTCTGCTGTATTTGCTTTTGTGGACTCCTGCATGAGCTCAACTAACTTATTAATAAAAGTCAGGTGCCTAGTATAAAATGATGGCAGCATCCAAACTCTGGATGGGGGACCCCAATTAGGGAAAATACATATCAGGCCATCATGGTCAGAATAGGGGAATGGCAGAGCTGTATAGGCTGAATAGTGATTTAGCAGTGTATGATCCACACAGATCCTTTCAATTCTAATATAGAAGAAGTTAGCTACTGATGTTAAGACTAAAGCTTTATCATTCTCTGTTAAGGTTATTTATATTAGGCAACATTTTCAAAAGTTAATGTATTACTGGATTGCCAAGTTGTTTTAGGATCTCAAATAAGGCAGAAAATGGCTTCATATATTCTATTATATACAAATAAATCATTTAATATATCTTTGATTTCTTATGCCACTCAATGAAATGCATATTTTTACAAAATAATGTCACTTGCACTCTGTATTGTTAATCCATCTTTAGAAGACTGAGTACAGTTACTTCTTTGATATTATCTACTGATCTTACATTTATATAATCAGATCAGCTGTACAACTACTGTACATACAATTGTTTTCTTTCTTTATTTGTATTGTATCTAATCTAGAACTTTTATTGAGACCTGAGATTGCACATGTGGAAAATAATGTAAATATCCATGTCACTAGTTTATATTTATAAGAAAAAAAATAGCATATGCAATTTTATTTTTCATACATCTATTTGCTTTGCTGTGTATGTATTAGACTAATACTGAAAACAATTTATAATTGGAATTCACATGGTGGTTACTTTTTTTTTTTTAATTTTTAATATATATTTTGCTTTTTTTATCATTCCATACATATAAATATATAAATGTTTTCAAATTATAATAGGTATAAAATATAAAAAAACGTGTTTCAATATCTGGCTAAGCTTAAGTTCCCATTTCCAATATTATAACAATTTCTAAATGTAATCCTATCTTTGAGTACCAAAAATGTGATAATTATTGTATTCCCTTTCTTTATTTTACATCTATCTAGGAATAATGCTGTTTGTGATATTAGTCTAATACATACATGCCTTAACACCCCACTACTTTTCCTTTCATATTTATTGTTGCACTACTACCTCCCTCCTCCTCCTCTCAAACTTTACAATTCAATTGTTCCTATCTACTTTATCAACTCAAAAGTTATTTTGAATACACATTGATAAATCATATGATAAGTTTTGATACATTGTGACCTATGCATTATATGTATATAGGAACTCTGTCAATTGTTGATATATGTATATGTATATAGTGAATCTGTCAATTTTAACAACATTAATAATCTTATATAAATGGCTTTGTTAAAAATGTTTAATGCCTTGAACTATGTGTATCTTTTAGTATTGGAGCTTTTCTCCCAGGGCCTCCAATGAAAATAGGTTCTTGACCCAGTGGATTTTCCTGGTCAACAAATGTCATGGCCAATATATGTAATATATATATATATATATATATATATATATATATATATATGAGAGAGAGAGAGAGAGATACACACATGACATTTTGTACAACAATATAAATTTTGTAAAGAGAAATTTAAAAAAAAATATTTATTCCATTTAGATATTTTATTCCATTTTTAAATGCAATAATTTATTTCTATAATCCTAAGTATATCATGTGAAGGTATAATACTCATATCATCAAAATTATCATTTCAATTATAATTAAAAATATTGATTTAATGATATCACCACAAAGATAAAGGAACCGACCAGTGAACAGTTCTTTTCTTCATTTTATTAAAATAACAAACAGATAAGTTAGCAACATAACAAACACCTTTTACACTTCTCCAGTGCCACGGCTAATTAACCTTTACAGAGTGCAACATCCTTCTTACACACATCCTTTAAATACATCTGACATAAACAATCATTCAATTACATCCTTAATTAATTAAGTCTTTCTTCCACATAAAATCAGAGAAAACACTTCCAATGATATTCCTTTTCAAGTCCCAATGGAAATAATGTATTAAATTTAAGAATAAAATGTATTCTTTTCTCTAAAGTTTTCTTTTCATATTGTTAACATCCTGATCTCGAACTTGCTCTAAAATAGCTGATTTTAGACCATGGGGGGGGGGGGGGTGAGTACCATTATGACATTCTAAAAAATGTGAAGCTAATGGACTATCTTCCCTTCCCTTACTTATATCTCTTAAATGTTCTTTCAACCTTACCTTAAAACTTTTACTCTAACCAATATACACCTTATTACATAGACATTTTAGCCCATATATCACCCCTTTGTTATCACATCTAAAGACCCCATTCTTAAAAAGATTTTTTCCATTAATTTCCTCAAAACCCTGTTCTACATATTGGCAACATTTACACTTTCCACAAGGGAAATTACCTTGAATTTCAAATTCCTTATTTCTCCTTACATTTTGGCAGATAATATCTCCCATGTACTATAAAATCTTTAATAATTCTCCCACTCGTGAGAAAATTGAGGTAGATTTTTAACCACTAATCTTAACTGTTTACATCTTTCCAAGGCTCCTCAATAATATTTAACTAATTTGCTTAACTTATCAGAAAATGCAGTATATTTTTAACAAAAAAATAACTTCTGACCATCTTCCTTCACCATTTTGTCATATTTTTTTTTGCTTTCCTAGTACTTTTTCTTTTTTTATCCCATACCTTTCTTATATTTTCCTCTACTATGTTTTCATCATAACCTCGATTTATAAACATTCTAGCTGATTTATTTCAACATGATACTCTTTTTCAACACTACAAATCCTTTTAATTCTTAAAAATTCACCATACAGAACCGATTTTAATGTGTGAAGGGGATGGCAGTTTCACAATGCAAAATATGTTCATATTCCTTAAATTTTCTATGAATTCTACTTTTAATACCACCTTAACTACTACCTATTAATTTAATGTCCAAAAAGTTCACTTCACTCCCTTTTTGTACTCCATCAAATTTGATATTAAAATGATTTACATGTACATTTTTATGAAACCATCCACTTTCTCACAACCCCCATCGCAGACAAAAATTAGGTCATCAATAAATCTATATTTCACTACGACACTTAAAAAAGAATTTTTTATATATATATATATATATATATATATATATATATATATATATATATATATATATACATACAGACCTTTTTTAATTGTCATTTAGTGAAACATAGAAGCTACAAAAAGTATTTTTCAGGCCACAGTGCAATGATTGTGATGCATTTTATGTGGGCAAGACTGTAAATAAATTTAAGTGTAGAATCTAATTTCATCTGCCAGAAATCCAGTCTGCATTTAAAAATAATGCACTAGCCAAGCCCCTTGCTCTTCATAAAGGCACTCAGGTTTTAAGTTCCAGATACTGGATCACATAGACATGGGTGATCTTGAAGGAGACATCCAGAATATGCTGGAGAAACGTTAACTCATGTGGCAATTAAAGCTGAACTCTTTTAGGAAGCCTGGACTAAATTATTACTGTTCACTTAGAAGTGTACTGGAAGTTAGAAAATTGACACATTGTTTACATGACTAATTTTATTTTATTCTTCCAGTTGGTTTTAAATACCACATTAAATCAGTTTTAATTTAAAGTTATATTTTTTTCTATCATCATACATTTTTTTCTTTTTCTTGCTCTTTTTTCCACTTTATTCAAACTGATGTGTAATAACAATACTATCTAATTACACAATTATATTTTTGTACAGAGTTTTTAGGGTTCTTGTACACAGACCCGAAGAAGTCTAGAAGGACAAAAGTGTTCTTTATTAACAATAGATTACGGAAATAAAATATGATTTTTAAAACATTTTTTTGCATGCAAAGTGTATATGTATATATTTGTATATATTTTTAGATTGCTAAATGATCTAAGGTTTATATATTTCCAGCCACGTAATATATTCTCTTGAATAAAATCACAGACTTAATAATCTGGTTAAATAAAAGGTACCACATCATTATTATAGGTTCATAGGTTCATAGGTTAGTACTAGACTAACTGCCCTTGTGAGCCATTTTAAGTCTAGCCAATTACCCCATGTGAGAATCAAACCCTGCACCTTGTGTGTATAAGGTAAATACCTTAACCATTACACCAACCTCCCACTAAATTTTATTTAAAGTAAATAAGGGTTATATCATTATGACAGCTACTAGAACTAGCTCAGATGTCACACTGATGGGGGAAGAGATGTGAATTTAACATGTATTCCAATAACACTTTGTTTTACAGCACAATAAACCATTCCCTTTCCTGATAAAAAAAAATACATATAGTTAGAAAGCTTGTGAGGAAACTAACTATTACTCTGTTATTTTGTTTTACTTGGATCTCTTGTCTGTGAAGTTCCTAAAGAATTTTCAACTGGAAACAGACTGCCTACCCTGCTTGGATTACTTTTGAATACTTGTAAATAACAAAGAATAACCACAAAACTGGAACCAAACCAATGTATTTTAATTTAGCACTTTCATCTTGACAATGCAAAAGACTTCAGATTATTCTGATGAAGTCTTTTGCATTGTCAAGACGAAAGCATTAAATTAAAATATGTTGGTGTGGTTCCAGTTTCATGGTTATTCTTTATTTACTGGTTGGTGTGTTTTGTTTGTATTCTCTACTTTTAAATACTTAGTAATTCTGTACAATATTTCAAATTAAATATGATTTATTATTTTTTTGACTTGGGATGAGTTTAAGTTCTCTATTTCTACCACCATTATCTGATCTAATTAATACACAGTGATTACCTATAAAAGTTTCTTACGCTGTTTTGTTTTTGGACCCACTATACTTGTTTAGTGGGATGTTTGAAACTTTGGGGATTCCATGGAGATTACTTGTTTTTTAATTAATTGTTTTAAATATTAAAATTTACATTTGAGTAATAAGCAACACATGTATTGTTAATGGTGTATTAATCTTATGTTGTATATGTCTACTGTTTGTAAATCTCAAATTTTCTTCATCTATCAGAACTGGAATTAAGGTTCTAATTATATCTGTAATAGCAAACATAAGTATTATATAATCTATATTTATGAATAATAATAATAATAATACAGGTTTAATTTATGAGCAGAAAACAGGAACTGCTACTGTATATTTCTACCAGAGAAGTACTCCGTTTTCAACTGAGCATTTAAAATACTTTCATAATGAATTGTATGAATTTACATGGAAATAATTTCTATAATTATGGTTTAATTCCATCTGCTCTTGGTGCTTAAGAGTATTTTCCCTTTCTTTCATTAATCTGTTTTTCTGTGTGTAATATTTACACTTATCAAAACTTAATGCTCTATTTAGGTAATTTACTGATTTTTTTTTCAAGAAATGAAATTTTTTTCTGAATTATTGTTTCATTTTTATCTTTATGTTTTCATACTTAGTGTTAAAGACATTAAGAATGTCTTCCACATCTTATTATAGTCCACTATTTCCTTGATTTTGGATCATATGAGTTTTATTTGGAATAAATATTAAACCTATTAGTTAAAATGTGTAAGCTTTTAGAAGTTATCAAGTAAAATAATTTAATTTCCTGGAATGGAAGCTATACTATATGATTTTATATTTGTATTTTTACTTTATCTATATAGTTCTGTCTCTGTGTTTGTACATCATATATGGGCTGTTTGTGTTTATCTCTCTAACATGTCCAGTAGCACTGAGATCTGATATTTTCTTTAGTTCTTGGAATATTCTTTCATTTTAAATTGATACCAAGTAAATATTTTGACATACAGATGTGATATCTGCATTCCGTAACAATTTAACATTCATTTAATTTTTGCCTCCAAATGAACGGATATTTTTAACTCCCTGTCAAACTATTACGTGAAATAATTTTTATATATCATTGAGGATATTAAGTTGATTGTAAGTAATATTTTGTGTTTATAATTAGTTTGACATTCAAATCATTATGATTTGACAAGAATTACTATGTAAAGTCTATCTCTTTACCACTACTGATCCTTACATTTATTAATTTGCTAGGAAACCAGTAATACAACCAATTGTTTAAATATCTTACCTTTACTGAAAATACTTTTGTAATGTACTCATTTTAAATGTTACCCATACTGCATACACTCTTGTAATTGTACTCATGTCATACATATTTACTCTTTATACAAGTTTCTTGTTATTTGTGGAATGTTTCTCCCCAAGCCTCTACTGAAAATGGGCTCATAATGGCCCAGTGGACTACACTAGTAAACAAATGCAAATAAATAAATCAATACATACATATGTGCATAAAATAATTGTAAAATACTGATTTTCTAATACAGTTTGTTGGAAGCAACATGCATTGTTATAGTTGTTTACATTCCAAAAGTAAATTAATATTGTGTGTATATATATATATATATATATATATATATATATATATATATATATATACATACTTTCAATATCAAATTACCATTTTTCTTGCAGAATAATATATTTACATTTTTTTCTGTTTTGCCATAAGTTCTGGTATCCAGTCCAAATTTGATAATGAAAGTCTACTTTGATGTTGCAGGCAAACAATAGTAAACATTCATTTATCATAACTAAATAAGAATTTCATCCTAGCCATAACATTTTTTCCATAAAAGAGTAACTCAACTTTTTTTTTTTAGTCTTGAAAGAATAAACTAGCTAGTATCTGACATTGACTAAATACAATGGCTTTCTGCAGCTTCTTTATAAGTATCTACTAAAAGGTAAATTACTCTACTCCAGCTAACACAGATTTCATCTATCACACAGTACCACTATGGCTTAAACTCCTTTTTCAATACAATAAATCTGCATAGTGATTACAACATGCTAGTCTCATCCATCTTCCTGGCTCTATCTAAAGTATTTTATACAATACACCATCTTAATTCAGTATAGCCTTGTGACATCTCCAAGCACTTCTGTAGTTACATCCTACTGATGGCATCTCCTTATCTCGCCATACATTGTAGAAAGAAATACTGATTTTGTATACCTTCTACCAGTTTTGCATTATGCCACATTTATGTTCACAAAGACTGACTGACCCCTAATACACAGTTTGGGGAAATGTTACAATAAAATTGCTAAATTTGCAACCAGTCTTATGAAAATGCACATCACTGTTCTCCAGTCACCCTGCTCAACCAGATGGAGTTCCACGACTACCTGAAATACACTAGCTTTAAACTAGCCTTAGAACTTGTCATCACCCAAAAGAATTACCAACTCTAGAAAACGTGATGATATGGTACTTTCCACCCACAGCTCACAGATCCACAGATAAGTACTTTGTCTAAGTTCAAAAAATGACAAGTATGGGAAAGCCATGTATTCCATGTAACAAAAAATGTTCCACCTACATATGACATAAGACCATCTAGAAATCAAAACACTTGAAGGCAAAACACAGGACCATGGTTCTAAAAGCTAAACTACATATCTGCAATCACACTCCCAGATACAAGTATTTTGATGCAGAACATGTAAAATATTCCAACCCACTGTATCTTTTCTCCTTTATGAAATCAACACCAATTATTTCTCTTTCCTTATCCATTATGCAGTGTACAGAACGTCACATCACCTCTTGCTTACATTGTTTTGATTAGTAGAATCTAAAGATTCTCTGATATCTAATTGCTCATAGCCTACTAAAATTAGTAGTTTTTTTTTTCTAAAGAACAGCATGAAATGCATTTAAAAATGTATATAGACCTACATGACTTGAAGTTTTCTATATTCTACTAAAAAACATGATTTGTTTGCATATCTGTAATATGGTGCATGTGTATTACTTGCTGTGCAATGCAATTATATTTCTGGAGCTTGTCTCCCTATGGTCTGTGATGGAAAGGGTTCTGTTATCTCCCTGTAAAACTATTCCAGAATCCAAATGTTTATACATATAGATATATATAGATATATAGATATATATATATTATATATATATATATATATATATATATATTACACACACACACACACACACACACACACACACACACACACACACACACACACATATATATATATATAGCTTTATCAGACCACACAAATAGTAATTTTAACTATTTGTGTGATTCAAGAGAATTATCAATATCTTTTGCTATATCTCATTATGCATTCTTATTCAAAATGCATTCTAATGTAATCCATTATTATTATGGTTTTATTATTGTAAAATTATACATTTCATAGACAACCTGTGCTAGTGTTTTGCCATTTAATTCAGCAGAGTCTATGCAAATAATGCATTTAATTTTTAATTTGTGCAACTAATGTTGATGATCTCAAAGTTTATTAATGTATTTTCTTGCAAACTTTTGGTAAAAGCCTAAAAAATAAATTTTACCCTTTCATCTTGTAACGCCACAACTGTAAATAGACAATTCTACTAAAGGTGCAGTTGTACATATTTTAAGAGACTGACCGTTTTTTTAAGGTTTTCATAGTTCAAGGCTCATAAAAGAAAGTTTTTGAAGCAGTGGCAAATTTTGTCCCATGATTTTAAGACATCAATAACAGGTGCATAATTTTGTTCCAGATGAGACAATATAGCAATAAGAGGTCTCACAGAAAGGATTCCCCCTTATATGTTACATGTTATATGTGGTACAAAAAATCTTTGATATTGCAACTAGTTATTCAACTGCTCTTTCTACATATGTCTAAGAAAAATATATAAGGGTCTTTACTAATAAAAAGTGCATCTTACCCCAGATTTTGACTCCATGGTAATTTAGTTGAGAAGACTGTTTCCAGTTTCTAAAAGAAGCAATACAAAACACATCCTCCACGTGGAATTTTTATAATAACATCAAGTTCAAATAGAATGACCAAAAATTGTTTCTATTTACTCAAAGAAGCATGCAGTATAAAATGTCTTACCTGTCAATGGTTTTCTTCACATGGCAAGACAATAAGTATAAAGCTAATAATGCTAATTGATTAAAACTTAACATCTGTAAAGAGATATTTGGCCATGCATGACTGAATTAGATGAAATATCCTTATTGTTTGTGTTATTCTATTTCTGAGTGATGTAAACATGTGGCTGTATAATCTATTAAAATGTGACTCGTGTGTTCTAATATAATTACAAAGTTTTATTAAAAAAAACTACAATCAATTATTGTCCTGTGCTATCACAAAACACTGTTGAATCACACTGGCATTACTGTTGCTAAATTAATGCAGTTTAGTTTAGTTTTTATATTATGGTAAAAAAATCTAAATACACAGCAATGCTTGTTATAATAGATATTCTGAATCTATTGGGTTTGTATCATAACTTACGAGCAATGTTTATGATTTTCCATGAAACTTGCTCAATGCCCTAGCTGATAGGCTACAATAGTTAATATAACTTATATCATTAATGCCTTCCCATTTTTAACACCAGAGACAGTGGACAAAAAATTAACAGTACTAGCTATGCCTTCCATCTATTGTTTGACTTGATAAGCCCCAGGATTTAATAACATCCGTGTAGGCTTTGTGTAGAGCCTACACAAAATGTACCTGTGTACGCAACCACGGTTCCCCATTGGCAGTCCACCATGCATATTAATCATGGTGCGCTGCTGAGGGAGATCAGGGTATGTATGTATGTATGGAGTGTTTCTACCCGGGCCTCCGCTGAAAATGGACTAGTATCCAGTCGGACTATCCTGGTCAACAAATGTAAAATAAATAAATAGTAACATAGATACTGAATCCATGCAGGCAGTAGTTTAGAGGCAATCCCATGGTTCTGGACTGTACAGGGAATACCTGGACAGATGTTATGTACAGGACAAAAGTTCCTGTAATATACCCTGCTAATGTAGAAATATGTGAGAGTTGCAATAGTTGTTTTTCTTTTTTATTTTTATGCCCATTTGCACAGCATAGTGTGTAGTGCAGGAGTGCTGACCTGCACTTACACATGCACAGCTAACACCTGCCAGACATCTAAACATAGAAACGAGATTAATTAATTAGGTATAGTTGTCTACTTTTTTTAAATTTTTTTGTGTTTTTTGAATGGCTGTTTTCATGGCGCAGTGAGCTACTTATCAATGCTAACTGGTAGCTTAGTAGTATATGTGAAGGTATACTGGTTATCTCACTATCCACATAGCTAAATAAGTAGTGTCACTGCCTAAAGTGTAGTAGGTTCCAGGTTTGAGTCCCCAGCAGGCATTCCATTTTACATTTATTGCTGTGGAAATGTGTGAGGTGACCTAAACAGCAGTTTAATTTAAAAACAAAATTGTTACATTTGAAAAAGCTGCACGGTGATAAGCACCATTTAAACATGGTCAATGGCTACTCCTGTTTGCACGTTGCTAAGCTTCGCTAAAACATGTTTGTGTGAGTTTACGTGATCCTCATATCTGCTAAGTGGATTTGTGAGATGCTAAGCGACGCAGCATTTTTTTGAATGTTACAGTTTGATGTGTGAGGGCAGGAAAACAGCCTATATTAAGGCCAATAGGAGGGAATTCTGCAGCATTCATTGGAGTCTTACTAATCTGTTGATAAGCCTGTTGGTGTTGGTGAGGAAGCATGCTTTTCGGTGCAGAGGTGGGGTGTGCAGGAGTCCAGAGTGTCTGTTGCACTCCTGGTTTGGAATTATGAACCAAGGCTGTTGCAGGGCAATTACCAGGGCTCAGAATGTAAAGCTGAGGCCTGAGATTGGTTGGCCAGGGATCTTACCAGTGCTACTGGCAACCCCCAAACTGGTGAACATGTTGTCACCACTATGACAACCTGAAGCAAAGGAAGAGGAGAACCTTGGACACCTGGGTCCAATAGGCTAGGGCTGGGCATGCCCCACATATATGTAAGTATGTTTGTTAGTACTTCCTAAAATAAGAGCTGAATCTGTGCAAAACTGGTATGCATAATGGTGTGCTTCTCTTCCAACAGTTGCAGCTGAATGGGCTCGCAATGTCCAGTCTCATTCTTGTGCCATGAATCTGGTAAGTATGGGTATTTCCTGATAACTGTAGTACAATAAACAAAAGCAATATCAATAAAAATAAGCAATAAGGTGTAAGGCAGGATTTTGGTCTGATAACTAATTCATGCAAATAACTACAGTAGGGCTGTTTTCACTACATGCGTGTTCTATTGTTGCTGCAGTCAACTGCAAAATTGAAACAAATAAAGAATGCAAAAGTAATTGCTTGATAAATGGCACAACCCACAGTACAGTTAAGGGCCATCTTCAAGCCACTTTCAGTCAAAATTGCTCCCACTCCAGGAACAAAATATATGGGTAAGGAAGGCCATGTTCTGGGCAGACATTATGTGTATACTTAACAGATTCTAAGGAGCAATAACAATAAAGTGTAAAGCAGTATTGTGGTTTGATAAGTAATTTGTTCAAATAACTGCACTAGGGCTGCATTCATTGCATATCTGTTCTAAGCTCACTGCAGTCAATTGTTACATTATATGCACGTCCCCCGGAGTCACATATTTTGGATTCTACTCCCATGCCTACCAACTAAAACATGACAGCTGATAATTTACTTAATGTACACAAACATACCTCTCAAATGTCATGATTTTTCGTAATGTAAAAACAACTGCCTAATCTGTCTGGTCCATGATTAGCAGATAAATGATTACCTGGAATGCAATGCATTTGCAAATCCATTTACTGAGCACCTTGGTAGTTATGTACATGCACATTTATTTGAAACCATTTTGTGTAGTTATGTACCTGCATTTGTTAGTGCTTGGTCCATAATGGCCCATGATAACAGCTTGAGAGATATATGTACATGCTACATCATCTATAGAAGAATTTGAGTCAGTGTACTCAACTGACTCTGCACACCTGTAGAAGTATGTATTAGTAGTCTGTGTATTAATATCATCTGTGACTTCACTAATGGTATGTGTTTCTTTCTTTCCTCTCCCCATTATCATCTTTAATTTATTAATGTTATTTATTATTATGATTTAATATTAATATATTCTGTTTAACTGTTATGTTGACCTTATGGGTGACTTCATATGGTTTATTATGTTTCAGGGGCACGAAAACAGGAATACTACCCAAGAAGTTAAAAAAGCTACTACTATTAATCCAACTTTGCACCCACAGTTGAAAAATTTTGAGGTGCAAGTGGAAAAGGAGATCAGAAACAATATTGCCACCCAGCAGAGTTGCAGGTATAACCTTAGTTAGGATGAATTTGATGTTATTAAATCTTTTAGGGAAAACCAGTATGTCGGGATTATGCAAACTGATAAGGGGGGAGGGGTGGTTTTCATGGATAGTATCCTGGATACCAGCAAGATGCTAAACATGCTAAATGATACCTCCAGATATATTAGAGTTTCTAAGAATGAAACTAACTTGGCATACCATAAAATTGACTTTGTCCTGAAGGATATGTTAGAAGACAATCTTATTAATCAGGACACTTTTAGGTATCTACACATGGAAAAGCCAAGAATACCATCCATCTTTGGTTTTCCCAAGGTGCACAAAAACCTTGAGGATCCCCCCATGAAACCTATTGTGGCAGCTAATGGGTCTAAAACCTACCCCCTGGCTAAATATTTTGATTTGAAATTTAAAAATATTTGGACGAGAGCGGGTGGAATACTTAAAGACTCATGGAATTTCCTTAGGAGTATTAAAAAGGACCTGTATTCGGATGGTATGGAATAGTTCCAAGAGGCAATTAACCAATATGGTAACCTAGACCATAATACTTTTCTGGTTTACACAAAATCAATGGACCTAGTTTTGGGGCACAATTTTTTATTCTTTGAGGGTGAGTTCTTTAGGCAGATTCAGAGTGTAGCAATGGGGGCATGTTGTGCCCCCCACTTACACCAACATTGTACTCATGGTATGGGAGGAAAAGTTTGTTTTTCATTCAGAGTATGCCCAGTATTGGGTTTACTACAACCGATACCTGGATGATATTTGTCTTTTTTGGATGGGGAATGAAACTAAACTTACTCCTACCTGTATTTCACCAGCTCACATACTTTCAAGCAGGAAATAAGTATTTTAAAGGGGCAATTCATTCGTAGTTGTAGAATGACCTCCAAAGATGTAGATTATGAATGTGAAAGTGCTAAGGTAAGGGATATGTTTCTTGTTAGAAAATATCCTGGGGAGTTAGTTGAAGAGGTCATGGCAGAGGTGAGGGAAGGAAGACCTGGAAGATTTAGCCCTATTTTGGGTGGAGATGGGGGGCACACAGAATGGGCAAAGTTTTTCCATGGACACAAATGTCACACCAAATCACTTGGGTATTTAAGGGGAAAGTGGTTTTAGGGGTAACTTTGTTATGTTTTATAATCGGGATACCCCTAACATTAGAAGTATCAGTTCTAAACATTGGGACAAGTTTAGATGCTATTCTGATTTGGAAGTGCTGTTTAAAACCCCCTTAAGGTTTACATACAAGAAAGGAAGGAAACTGAAGGAACTTTTGGAAAGAAACCATAAGTCAGTTCATAGAAAAAGATTAGGCACTTACAAGTGTGGATCATGTGCCCAGTGTCCATTTATTTTTAAATCAGGAATCTGTGTGCATCCTGGATAGGGGTTATGCGGTCAAGGGTGATAACTTTTTCAACTGCTGCAATGAGGGTGTGATTTATTTAGCTGTGTATAAACAGTTTGCAGAATTTTACGTTGGAAAAACTACACGTAAATTAAGAAGAAGGATTTATGAGCATCTTAATGCTATACGAATACAAGATAACAATAATGCACTTTATAAGCATACTTTATCATGTACACAGGCCAAATTTTTTTTTTTGTCCTTGGGAAAGTTGATCAGGATGTGAGGGGGGGCCCCTGGGAGACCAAGATCGAGGTAAGAGAGTTATATTGACAATTGCTATTAGAGGCAAACAAGATGCCAGGGCTTAATGAACATTTATCTATTGCCCCCAATCTCAAAATGAGGGCTGCAAAACTGTAATTGGGGGTGGTCTTTATACCACCTCATGACAATGTTGTACTGTATTTAACTAATGAGATTTTGATTTTATAGTTTAACATGCATTAATTTTATTTATGTATTTTATGCAACTGTGATTTTATGCATATAAGTACATAGGTATTTATATATTTATATTTTTATATTAATGAAAGAATTTTATTATGTATTTTATACATACATACTTATATATTTTTTATATATATATTAATTAGTGTATTATCTGCACAGGAATAGTAAATGTTTAAGATATTTTGAGGTTGGATTTATTGTGTTTTTAAATTCTGTTTTTTAATTATGTTTATGTCACAATTCATTAAATAATTTTTCAATTAAGGGAACATGGGGGTATATAAGGAGGTTAGCAGCTTGTGATTTATTTATACATCTGAAGAAGTCTTGTTTGACGAAAATGCTGTGGGGAGTGTTGCGTTTATGTAACTGAATAAATGGATGTTTCTTTTGAGCTTTTGTCTGAACTGTGATTTTATCAGCCTCTTGGTGGCGCCTGCAACTGTGTTCTGTTATTTATTATTATGATTTAATATTAATATATTCTGTTTAACTGCTATGTTGGCCTTATGGGTGACTTCATACTGGTTTGCTGTTAACATATGCAGTTATTTATTGTTGTTTTCCACATAATATACCTTAAAATATATTTGGATTAATCAATAGTATGTTCCATTATGTTAATACTAACATTAGTTTGGTTATTACATACCTTAACATATTGTTATAACTAATTTACTACAGTGCAACAAGGCAGGCTTGGTTCAGGTGATCAACCTACCTTGGTTCCTCCATCCGTGGCACTGGGGCCCAGCATGTCTGGGCCACAGTCTGGTGGTGCTCTGTCTGCTGCCCCTGCAATACCTGTGGCATCGGGTAGTTCCACCCCACAGACCAGGGCTCAGCTCTCCTCTGAAAGCAGTGGTGGAGGGGGTCTTGTGGCCTGTGATGAACTACCAGGACTGGTGTGCAGGACAGAGTTCCATGGTTTTGGATGCCACCTGTGCTGGATGGAGGGCATGCTCGGCACCCTGGTGGGGCAGCCTTTCCTGAGCCCAGCCTCCAGCACTGCCACACGGGCAGTGAAGGAGCAGTGCCAACAGTCCCATGGGCGAGGACTTGAGTTGCACTGTTACCTTGTGGATGCACCTGAGAATGGGATTCCAGAAAACCCTCCCAATACAAGGTGTTCACCCCCTCTTGTTTAACACATCAACCTTGTCTGCTGTCTTGTCTGTCTGCAAAAGCTTCCTCACTTTCCTTACTTACATTTCCCACATGTACCCATGTCCCCTCCCCAACATTCCACTCTCACCTTAAAAAAAAATAATTTTGTCCCATATATAGCTCTCTATCTCGCACACATTTACTGGATACATGTAATTTGGTCCAATTGACTTGACAACACAGTTATGTTGTCATCACCCCTCTCTGTGGGGGTGACAGTCCTTATTCATCTACAAATTCTGTCAAAGTGCGCAACTGTTGCTGATGAAGAAATAGATAGGTATGGTTCTTAAGCAAAACCCTTCCTGTACATCCCTACCTGCTTTCATTATGTTTCCCCCTGCTTGCACCCCATTTCACCACTGTCCTATCTCCCCATTTTTGTTTTCTTTAAAGATTTTTTGTGCAATGCTGCAAAGCACCTCATGTCACATATCATCACTAAGCTCGGCTAAATGGAGCTATATTGATGTATGTGTTTTAAATGATAATAAACTCGTACAAAATAAACACCTGCCCTTTACTTTGAACCCAAGACTTTCACACCTGCAGACCACTGCATTAACCTACCATGCCACACATCTGTTAATTAAAATGGGTGGTTTAAGCAAAACATAGTAATTAAGCATGTTTAAGAACAGCTGTGCATCATGCCACATTGCACAAACTTACTGAAAGAGTAATGGAAAATCTGGGAATGTAACTTTGAGTCTGGTACAGGACTACGCCACTAGAAAGCCAGACATAGACTAATGGATGTAAGTGAGGTGTCTAATAGCAGGTAAATGGGGACTTTTATCAGCAACATGTACAAGTACACCTGCTAAAACATTAATGGCAAAGTACATGTTCAACAGGGACTCTGGTGGAGCAACACTATAAACTATAAAACACAAAACTATAAACCCAGACACACAATAATGGATGTAACATCACAGCCTCTATGCATGCACGCATACCTTCACAAATACACATGCTGTAATAGTGACTCAGTAGCTCAATCTGTTAAATGCTTTGTGAACATTAAGTTTTGCAACACATGGTCCTGGGTTCTAATCCACTGGTGTGTAGCATTTAATTACATTATTGTGAAGCCCTCAATGAATGACTGAGTCATGCACTTCTTATACACAAAGCATTTTAAATTCAATGTCTGCTTTTCAATGATGGAAGTCACAGGCCTGCAGATAGGAACATACTTGACATATCCCTATAGCAACATTATAATTTATTTATTTATTTATTTTATTTTACATTTGTTGACTGGGCTAGTCTAGCTGGATATATGTCCATTTTCAGTAGAGGCCCGGGGAGAAAAGCTCCACATAGAAAACTAACAGATATAGTACATTAAAACGTTAATTACAAGAATATTATGAGATGATTACATGTGTTCTAAGGTAACAAAACATAATATTATGAGATGATTACATGTGTTCTAAGGTAACAAAACATATAACAATTTTTTTTTTTTTTTTTTTTGTATGAGAAGAGGGAGAAAGGATTTAGAAGTAGTTGGAAGACACACAAAGTAAAGAGTAGCAGGAATAAGAGAACAAAGTCGTTAAAATGGGATGGTAAGAATTAGGGGAAGGGTAGTAGGTTGTTGAGACAGTAAGATGGCCAATTCAGTAGTTCCTGGTTACAGTAAGTCAGCATTAATGGTAGTGGAATTAAAGTAATAGAAGGTGGATTAAAGTAACATAAAGAGAGAGATGCAGAAAAAAAGAAGATATTGTGCAAGACTAACAGAGGGAGATGATTAGTCAGGGTTAGTACAGGGACATAGCCAGTGAGTTGTAAGATATGATTTAAGTTTCTTTTTAAATAGTGAAGTTGAAGAAAGAGATGTAAGTTCAACAGGAAGTAGGTTCCAGCTTTTGCCTACAGTGTTGGTGAAGAGGGATTCTCCTGCTCTATTGTTAGATATATGAGTAGAGATGAGTAATTTGTTTGCAGAGCGTAGGTTTGTAAGATTTTTATATGGGCAGATTAGACTTTTGAGGATTGGTGTGTTGCTTGGATGATACAGGGTTTTGTGGGTAATAGTTAGCTGGTGAAGTAGAATATGGTTCTGTAGTTCCAACCAACCCAGATGTTTCAGATTTTGGCAGTGGTGGGATCTAGCAGGAGAGCCTGTAGCAAATCTGGCAATGTTATTGTAGGCTATTGACAGCTTGTTGAGGTTGCTTTTTGACAGATTAGTATATATAGGAGATGCATAAAAGAGTGTTGAGATGAGATGGGTGTGGGCAATAGAAGTTCTTGCTATGGGAGTAAGGAAAGGTTTAATTCTATAGAGGGAGCCTAGTTTTCTGTTAACTGATTTTATTGTGGTGTTAATATGAGTATCAAAGTTAAGGCTGTGGTCAATTGTCACTCCCAAGAGTTTAGTGGAAGTGTCAGGGGGATATAATTGTATTATTTTTAGATTTGATAGTGAAGTAAAGTGGGGGTGACGTGAGTGTGGGAGTAAACAGTAGTAGTTTAGCCTTTTTAGGGTTAAGGAGGAGGCAACGCTGTAAAAACAATCTTCGACAAATTCAAAGACCCTTTGGGTGAGTGACTGTAGTTCAGATGATTCAGTAGCTGAGGAAATTAAGGTAGAGTCATCTGCATATTGAATGGATACAGCATGTGGGATGCTAGTAGACAGATCATTTATAAAGATAGAGAATAAAAGAGGGCCCAGAATAGAACCTTGGGGTACACCAAGAGAGACAGGAAGGTGGGAAGATAGAGTATTGTTCCAGAGTACTGCCTGTTGCCTATTGTGTAAGTAGGACTTGAACCACTGTATAGCTTGACTATCAAGTGAAAGGGACTTAAGTATATCCAGTAGAAGGTGATGGTTAACCATATCAAATGCTTTTGAAAGATCTATGAAGATAGCAGAGGACAGGGTATTATGGTTACGGTTCTTGTTAATATGGTCAGAGAATGATAGGAGGGCTGTAGTGGTGCTGTGGTAAGGTCGAAAGCCATGTTGCGAGTTAGCTAAAAGGTTATTTTGGAGGAGATGGTCTAGCAGTTGATGATGGATGCACTTTTCCAAGATTTTGGCTATGGGAGAGAGTAGGGCAATTGGACAGTAGTTAGAAAGTTCTGTTAAGTTACCACCTTTGTGTAGGGGAATTATATGTGAGATTTTCCATATGGATGGGATGGTGCCTTCAGTGATGGTTCTATTAATTAGGATAGAGATAGGGTAGGCAATAGATTTGGCTGCTATTTGAAGATACTTAGCAGGTAAGAGGTCAGCAGAGGGTTTAAGCTTTTGAAGGAGAGTACAGATAAAGGATGTAGGCACTGGTTGGAGTTGGAAAGTGAGTTGGGGATTATTTAAGGTCGAAGAAAGATTGGAGGATACAGGAGGTAGAGAGTTAGCAAGTGACTGAATAGCTTCAGTGAAGAAGGTATTGAAGGAATCAGCAATTATTTTTGGAGTATTGGTGCTGATTCCAGAGGGGGTAGGTGTTTTAGAGTTGCTGGGATGTAGTAATTTATTGATTCCTGACCAGAATATTTGTGGACTTTTTTGGTTGGAGTGTTGAAGCTGAAAGAAGAAGTTTTTTTTGTCCAGTAGTATAGATGTTTTAGTTAAGTTTCTAAGTTGTTTAAATTTTAGGTGATCTGCAGAGGTTTTAGAGGAACGCCATTTGGCCCAAAATTTGTTTCTTAGTAGAATCTTTTGCTTGGTTTCCTTTGTAAGCCAAGGTACAGTTTTGGTAGTGCACCTTCTAGTTTGAAAGGGGGCATGGAAATCCAAGATTTCAAGGAACTTGGAGTTAAAGTGTTCCACTGCTTCATCTAGTTGCAGGTGTTTTAAGGATGACCAGTTGCATACACTCAGTTCATTCTGGAAGTGTTCTGGGTTAAAATGTTTATTACAACGAGATGTTTTAAATGTTGAGGGACTCTTAATATTGGTCTTATGTCGAATTATGTATGTTAGTGAGTGATCGCTAATGTCTGCTGGTAGGATACCTGTCAAATATGATGTTGATAGAGTATTTATAAGAATCCAATCTAGGGTGGATTCTTTGTTATTAGGCTTATGGATTTGAGTAGGTGAAGTGATAGTTTGGGAGAAGCCAAAAAGGTTTATATGGTTAGATGGGTTATTGGAAATACAGGTATTCCAGTCTATGTTAAAGTCGCCTAGGAGAATGGTTTCTTGTGGGTAGTTAGTGGACAGCCAGCTAAGGATATATTCAAGGGAGGTGATGTTATTACCTGGAGGTATATATGAGGATATAATGTAGATGGCCTTACTAATATTAAGCTGAAGCTTAGTAATAAGAACTTCAACATTATCATCAAAAGGTGGGTGTGAATCAAGTGGTGTAACTTGGAGGCCTGCTTTGTGTAATATGGCTACTCCCCCACCCTTCTTGTTAGGGCGATCCATTCTTATAATGCTGTACCCAGGAGGGGTGATTTCATAGTCCTGGGTTGTAGGTTTTAGCCAAGTTTTGGAGAGGCAGAGAATATCAAAGTTATATACATCTAGTAGGGCATGAAGGTAAGTCACTTTGTTATTCACACTTCGCATGTTTAGATGAGATATGAAGAGGGAGTTAGGAGGCCTAGTAGGGGTATGAAAGGGAGAGGAAGCAGGTTCCTCTGGGTTAGATGGTGTAAAAGATGATGGGCCAGGATTGAGATGAATGTCACCATCAAGTAGGAGGTGAAGGTGTAGTCTTGGTTTGTGAGTTAGAGCAAGAGTCAATATGTTATGGGTTTTTTTGACTTGGTGTAGTTTATAACTAATGTGGATAACTCTATGATACTTTGGGAGGTGATAATTAGTTACAGAAGTAATGTTGATGTGTTTAAGAGCAGGTGATGAGGATACTGGGTTAGTATCCTTTGTGTATAGCTGGAAATTAGAAAAGTTAAGATGTTCATAGGCAGTTAGGATATAAGGAAGGAAAAGGAAAGGCAGAAGTAAAAGTAGTGATAGGAGTTTAAGGTGAGTTGATATAGGATAAGAAGGCATAGTGGTGAAGAAGTAAAAGGAGAAGAGGAAGTAGGCAAGAGTATGAAGGCAATTAGGAGGAGTGTTATAAGATAGTAGATAATTAACAAGATATGTGATGGGATTGGACCTTGGGGAGGTGGGAGGGGTTAGTGAGGTATAAGTCTAGATGCACTGGGGGTGGTAGGGATTTGGGGGTAGGGTAGGGGAGCGGAGTGAGCCGTAGGGCGAACGGAGCGGGAAGAACCAGGCAAAGGATGAAAAACAGAGAATGCAGTGAAAACAATCAGTGAAATTCTGACTACTGAGGGTAAGTTAAGATAGAGGTGAGTAAAGGTGGTAGTATGCTTGTGTGGAAGTGTGAGGAGGAGGGTAGCTAAGTGAATTATGGTGGTGAGTTAGAAGGGGTAAAGTGAGGCTACAAAAAAGAAGTAAGGAAACACTATGAAGCAGTAGGTGAATGTTAAGTAACCAGAGAAGGGTACCATCTAGCAGGTAAAAACTATACTGCTACAGTAGCTCCTGGAGGGAGATAGGAGGGCAAGGAGTAATGGAGGGAAATAGTGCAGTCAAGTACAGAGGCTACCAGAGGGAGGGGATGGAGGTAAAAAAGTGGAGAGGAGTAGGCTGCAGGTATCCTGGCAGGGAACGGTACATATACTCCTAATTATGTACAACAGATACATTGGCATACAGTAAATAACATACTTTCTTGTATCCTTGAGGGGAAGAGATCAGGGAGAAGTTAGCCTTTATTCCTTTCTTAGGAAGAGACAGCAGGAGTTTTAATATAAACTACTGTTTTGAGGTCTTCAGGTAGGGCAGGTTCACAAACCCTAGTTCGGGACAGGTAGGTTGACTTAGAGTATGTAAGAACACCAAGCGCAGAACACACAGCAGCCAGGAGCGAGGAGAGGAAATTAAAGATTAAAGATAAAAAAATTAAAGATGCATAAAGTGTCAGGTCATGCATTAATATACATTCACAGAGGATTTTAACTTAGGTAATACAAATGCACTAATATCAGAGTGTGGCACACAATCATTTCATAATGATATTACAGATTAACACAACTGCACAACATATACATAAGGAGCTCCTGCTAGTAACAAGGACTGCCAGCACACATGCTCCAAATGACCATCATAATGTAACACCTGGCCTGCTAGTTGCCCAAATGGTTTGACGTAATGCTATATTTAGCCACTATGTTGCTCAAGGGCACAACAAACATGTTGCCTCATACGTCATTAGTGATACCATCGCCTAACATACTTACCTTAAACACATGTCTTAATTTGCAGTGGAATGGGTTCCCTGAATCTGGCTCTGCCTCTACAACAAGGCTGCCACAGCTCCAATAGATACTCATACAGCTTGTTGTCTTCCAAAGTGTTCACACACTCTGCCTATGCCTATTGCCTGTAGCCCACACATCTGTAAGTAAAGGTAGCTGCTACAGACATACCCTCTGCGATGACGTAATATCTCGATCCCTGTAATGTCCAGCACAACATATCAGAAAGGGCTTCTAATCTACATGAATGCCTTATATCTTGTTCAGTGGTTGCATGTCATTGGCTGATTATACTGCAAATCAGCTGTGTTGGCTCCAATTATCATTTCAGAACTACAGATTGGTTAAGAGCCAATCTCCTGATAATGAGAACAATGTTAAAAAGGCAAACAGCTGGCTAGGGGAACCAGTCTGTATGAGACTTTCTTCACACAGTAAACTCATTGCCAAAACCGTTATATATCTGCGCATATCAGCAGGACTACTGTTCTCCATCAGGTATGTAACCTTTTTGTTTACAACTTGATGACTGTGTGTGAATATATATAGGGGGGATGTGGATTACAGCATCAAACCTTTGTTAGAACTATAATGATAGCATGTCACTGATCTCCAGATTTGTTACACCTACAGAGGACGTACAATACATCAAGGGTGGAATGTTTTTTGTCAATGTGGCACAATGGTCTCATGGGAATGTCCATTTATAGTGTTGTAATAGCACACTGTCATTTGTAGGACACTATTTTGACATATCAGAGGCATCACCCATAGGGAACACACTACAATGGACTTGTGTTGGGTGTGTGCTCATGCAGCAGTATCTGTCATTGCACAAATGGGAATAGTTGACTATTCTTAGTTGTATCCACATGCTTAGTATGTTTGCACACTATGGAATATATGTGTGATCAAGCAGTGGATACTGCCAGCTATTCTGTTCTTGCTGTACCTCTACATAGTGTACTTCCACATATGTGATCCTGACGTGTGTTCCCATTTTATGGTCTTTCAGGAAACATACATGCCAGATGTTGTGCCCCTTTTAAGGACGCTGAGGACAATATAATCCTGGAAGGCCTCTATCAAAACCATGAACTCCTACTGTCTACGGGGAGGCAAAACAGGGAACAGCGGGCAACATTGTGGGCTGACTGTGTCTGTGATATTAATGCCATAGGTCACCAGAGCAGGACATATAAGCAGGTTCGACACTGTGTGACAGATGTGATAAATGCTGCAAGCAGAAGAGCAGCATATGTGGCCAAGGATTGTGGTGTCTCTGGTGGAGGCCCTGCAGTGGAATAAACACTCTCAGCCACTGAGGAATTCCTGGCAAACTTAGGAACACACAACAGCTCCCAGGCATCCATCACACTGTGTACCGTAGATGTGGGGGTGCCACAATGTCCACAGCAGAGGAGCTTTCTAGGTAGGCTTACTTTGATCAGCATTGGAATTCTGTAGCATTCAGTGCATCAGGGTGTGCATACTTTTACATGGATGTCAAGTGTTTGTTTTTTTTTTGGGGGGGGGGGTTAACTGCAGTTTAAATCTCATTATCAGATTTTGACCAACCTAACAAATAAAGTAGCTACTGTAAATGTTAGATATATGGATGTATTACCCTGCTACAGTACAACATGCTGTGATGTTTACTTTTCACAAGTCCATCAGAAATTGGACAAGGCCATGGTCCTGCTCCTGGTAAGAACAACAATATTTTGTTACAGAAATAGATGTACTGCAATATATTCCCTAAAGTGTCATCCCAGGCCTGCTGGCTGGACTGCTGTACCATCAGCATGACTGCCAGCTGCACAGATATTTTCAGACTGTACACATTTTAGAGTCATACCTATGCCTTGCAGGTGTGACCACACTGATAGATGTGACAGTATTGTCAGGACATTACAGATTGCCATATGTGTCAACTGTGCAGACTCTACACAAATGTCAGCAGTGTACCTCATTGTTGCTGATGAGATTGTTGTGTAAAGAGCTTTAATTTACAAACAACTACATATGTTTCTGGGAAAACAAATGTCCTCATGTCCTAATATATGAGGTTGGAGATGAAACAGGTCTGTAATAGTTACAATGTATACAGCTTTCCATATATTGCAACATAGCACTGTAGAGCATAACAGTGCAGGTATTACTGTGCCGATTTTCCCTTTCTTATCACAGGTGACTGGGGGGTGGTCTCTGTCCCCTACACAACCTGATGTCAGTATTTCTTCAGACTCTGAAGATGGTGGTGGCCAAAGTGAGTCATAGATAGAGGTTTCAGGAGATTAATATTTCCCAGAAGTTTACACCCCTCTTCTGCCTTCATTATCACTGCACACAGTCAGTATACCTACATATACCCAGTCCTTGGAGGCCACAGATATTGGACAGAGGGTGGGGACATTGAACAGGAATGTGTGGCAACCATGGTTTCACTGAGTGTAGACACTGTACATAGCCAGACAGCTGGTGAGGTTCCACACAGGTGGACTGATAGGTGTGCTCGTAGGAGGCCTGTTGTCCTTCCACCACCTGTTGCAAGTGTCTCATCATGGGTCACTTGGCATATGTTTTATCCATTATGGAGGCATAGGCATTCCAAAAGGAACTCCAGATGAATGCTCAGGGCTATAGATTCAGCACAGTCTGACATCCTTGACTGCCTCAACCACTTAGCTGATACCCTGGATCTGTTCACTGATGTAGTGGAAAGATGGTGGTCTGAGACAGATCGCAGAATATCCATCTTGGAACACACATTGACTGTGATGGAACATCAGGTTGGAGTTGAGCATCAGACTCGTGGATGTAGGTTAGCAACTCTTATCTGTGAGAGTTCACATGGCCATGCACAATCATTCTCCCATAGTGGCATACACACATGTAGGGCTAGTACTGATTTTGACTGTGTTCATGCGCGTGCGCGCGCACACACACACACACACACACACACACACACACACACACACACACACACACACACACCACTGTCAAAATCAGGTCACCTACAGACACTCACTGCATATTTCTTTGGTCCATCTTGCTTGATTCCCTTCCTAACTCACACACATGCTTTCACCCTATTGGATCAGCCTAGACCTCCTGCAACCCTACACAACATCCTACACAAGTGATGATACTTCATCATCGATGCAGGGCAATGAAGATGTGTGTCTGATGCACAGGGTGATTATTTAAATTAATATGCAATTGTGTAATCCAGTGTTGCTTTGCAATGCCACTTGCACTGTCACTGACAGATACTGTACGATGACATCTGTAACGAGTAAGATGCATTATTTTGTGTACCTTATGTTGTATGATGTTGTAATGGCTGTATACTTACACAATGAAAGGTATGTCATGGACCTGTTTATAGTTCAGTTTCAGGAGTCTGTAGGGAACACCTATGGATACACAGCAGCAATAAACCCAAAGACATCACAGTGCAGGATGTAATTTTAACACAGAAGAAATATGTCTTCAGCAAGATACAGCAATATAGATGCATGTGTATATAACAGGCTAACAAGAACAATGGCATCATTTAGCCTACTCATGCATCCCAAATCTGTAAAAAGATCTGATACCCTTGATAAATGCCACCAAGGTTTCAGGAGCTAATCCGTCTACAATCTGTGGTGATGGACATGACCCCCCTACAAATTTCCTTTGTCTATTACAGACATCTGTCCTACACCAGTTATGATTGTCTTGTTCTGCATTCCATTGTGTAACTTGCACATGATGTATGTTACAGCAGACATGTGCATCACATGCATGGGGAGCCTGTTACACATAGGGTGTAGTGTCTGTGTTCCATACCATTCTCTCCAGCATGTACTATTTATACTACAGTGATGGTATAGGTGCACAGAACATGTAATACATGTGTTAGTCCTGTCTTGGATATGCAGAAGGTACACAGAGGGATCTGACACCTCCCTGTATGACAATCATACACATCCTCTCCAAAGCATGTAGGAGACAGACTACACATGACATGACATGTACTGCACAGGACATCTTATATACAATATGTATTGCTTTACCATTGAACCTGTGTGGCTGCGACAGTTGTAAGATATGCCTGTGTACTGACATAGCAAAGGTGCCATTGCACTCAGTGATAGGTGTGATGAGTGCCAAATACAGCATAACAATGACAGTATAGGATTTACATGCCATAATTTTCTGTATAGGTTGTAAAAATTTAATGGATCCCCACATCCTACTGACCAGTGAAATTTAAACGCTACATTACTCTGAGTGTCCATAAGTCCTTGAGTAATGGCTCAGCTGTGTGTGGTATGTGGACACTACTATATTTTTCAGGGGTGGATGTCTTCCAAAAGGATAGTATTGTGTGGTCCTTGGCATTTACTATTTATTATTGGCTCTGATAACAACTGAATGTTTGTCTCAGGCCATCCTGGATAACTGTTGGTACTGTGTGAGATTCAGTGACAACTCCTAATATGCAATAACCTGCTAATGTAGTCAGTCAGAGGTCACTGACAGTGGCCATGACTGCAAGGAAGGGACTGGCTAGAAAGGATACTCCATTAATGATGTCTGAGGGAAGTCCACTGGTGACTGACATCATTTTAGTGTAGGTCTAGCCAATGCTGTCTTGCCAGATTATGACTGTCAGACTTAGCTATCCACCAGCTGACATACCATTCTACAAATAACCTACACAGTTTTCAGCAAGGCCTGCTGACCTAATATTGTCAAACACCTTGTCAGGCTATGGTAGGTGGAGTAGGTCATATTCCCCTCTTCCATTGCATAGTTAAAGACTCAATGAGATCCACTGGTTAGGCTAGGTAGAGATGATCTGCCCTTGAGCAAAACAAATTGTGTTTGGTCCAGTGTCAGTAGGTGTACAACATTGTTACTGATCATATCTATGCTAACTCCTTTTATGGCTTTACATATCAGATGACAGAGATCTGGGAACACTGCATGCTAGTTGTCCTCTGTGCAACTAAGTCTTGCAGTTACTTCCATCATGTTCCAAGAAAAGAGTCATCCAAAGTGCCAGTACAGAGCACAGACAAACAATAGAGGAAAGCGTAGTATGTATACCCTGTGAAGGTAAGATGGGAGGTTTTATACAGGTATTCTCCAGTTGGATACTACTCAAGCAGTGTGTACTGAAAGGACACAATTATCCTTTGAAGAACATGGAAAGCAGGGGAGTCCCCTGAATTGCTGGTGCCTGGCTACTACTAATGCTAGTCTCATGACCACCACTCTCTCGTGAGATAATATGTGTAGATCAGAGCATGTGTATGTACCTTTAAGAAGCATTTCCAGATGTAGCATGTGCATATAAGTAGTCAGCACATGCAGGCAGTAGAGCCATTTTGAGAGAACGGCCAGAGTGAATGTTAACATATATGATTGTGGTAGGCAGTCTGTTTATAAGTTTATTTAAGTTGCAAAGCCTAATTTCTGATGTGTTTGTGTGTAATAAAGCTGCTTGAACTGAACTCATGAATGTTTGTATGTTTTATCCTGACCAGATGAGTGACATTGTATCAGATCTGGGATTAGAACAACAACTTCTTTAAGTCATGAAGTGCAGAGTTGAAGGTGAAGCCAAATCGAGGTGGTTGAGTGAAATGGAGCTCATACAAATAAAAAGGTCCAGAAATGAAATAAAGGTAAAGAGAAGTGCACAAATTATTTATTTGGCAATAAAAATGAAATGGTGCACTTATAAGGCACAGACTGTATTATTAATGAAATGAAATGTTCAAAACCATGATATTTTATAAAACTAGCGGAGATATTCATATGTGGCTCGTAATTACCTTTGGTTTGCATAATGAGCATGTTTAAAGTAAAATGGGTACAAGAAAAGTATAATGAGGATGATAAGAGATTAAAAAGTACAATAAAAGGGCAAATAAGCTTAAAGAGCAAGTTGACTGCATGTTTTTTTAGTAAAAAGACCATGTTTTCAGCACAAACTACTATTTTGCATTGACCGAAGCCTTTCAAGGCATAACTAGAGTTGTTCAAAGTATCTACGAGTGTGCAACGTGTATGCCGATTGAAATAATTGCACTGTAATAAAGCACACAAAAAGTTTGCTGGGTGCAAAGTACAGTTTTATTGCAAAGTGCAGTCAAAGTACCACCATTTTGAAATGTTTCTTTTGCTGTGTGCATTTATTCGCAGAGTGCCACCATTTCAAGTGTTTCTTACACTGTATAGAGTTATTTTGTGAAAGTACAGTAATTTTGAAAGGTTCTGTGCTATGTACTGTTTATTTGCAAAGTGCATTCGTCTTGGTGTTTTTTCCATTGTGTACAGTTTATTTGCAAAATACAGTAATTTTGAAGTATTTCTTACACTGATAAGGAGTAGTTTCACAAAGTGCAGTAATTTCAGTGTATTCTTGTGCTACAGAGATTTATTTGGCAAAGTGCAGTTATTTCACAGTTTGTTGTGCTATTGGGCATGTTCTTACATAATTTCAAGCACATTTATTACTGTGTGTTGAGATGGCAGAGGCATTTTGCAGACCAGGTACACTTGTGTTTGATCATAATATAGCAGAGAGTCAGAGCCTATTCGAGCAGGAATGCAATATTTTCATACAAATATCTTTTTCTCACAAAAATGCACACACAAGGGCATTAATTTTGCTTAAATTTGGTGGGCCACAAGCCATTGAAAAAGACCATTCATTTGTGTAGGCACCAGAAGTATGCAGGAGTGAGAATCATCATATTGTGGAACTGGCTGAATCAAAGGAAGACCCTGAGTGCTTAAAACATAACTTTAGAGAAATGTCCAACCCCCAGACAAGTGTTACATTAGAGATGCACCTATTTTATACAAGCGACCAAAATCCAGGTGAAACTTTTGAGCTTATATCATTGTCTTGTGAAAGAAAGGTAAAACGTGTAGATTTGGTGACTTGAAAGATGAGTTAATCAAGGACAGGCTGGTGTGTGGTGCTAATAGTGCTACAGTGAGAAAGATTTTGCTTTGTGATAGTAATTTAATGTTGAGCAAAGCCACAGAGATTTATCAAACCCATGAGCTCACAGGAAGGCACACAAATATGCTTAAAAGTGATAAGAGCATGGTTACAGCAGCTTCTAGAGCAAATGTAGACAGCATGCGACATGTGGCAAGTAGAAACAGGCCTAAGCACATGGCAGGAGCAACTGCTGTGAGTGTGGCAGGGAGGATCCATAGCTTTTTAGCAAGTTCCAAGATTAGCTCAGTAAAAAGGGCATGCTCAGTACATTATAAAGGTGAGTTAGCAAAACCCAACACAAGTCTTATTGTTAACTGTCATAATAGTAGTGTCAGCCAAGAATCTAAATGAGAGAAGTGCTTAGCATTTGGTCAGCAATGCCACAAGTGCAAAAAATGGAACAATTAATGAATTTAATGCAAAACTGCCTTACAGTTTGTAGCATGCTACAGACCACCCTCTCAAACTCAGGAACCCCACACAGCCTTCCTGAAGACACTGGAGAGTATGAATGTCTCTCCAAATACCATCATTTTGGGAGACTTCAACTACCCAAACATAGACTGGGAACATTACTCAAGCCCCAACACCCTAGCCCAAAGGTTCCTAGAATTCATAAACTCAAATGCAATGGAACAACTAGTCACCATTCCCACAAGAGGAGACAATATACTAGACCTGATCACCACAAACATGGGGACAAAATGCACCACACCGGAAGTATATCCCTCTTTGGTAAGATCAGACCATAAATTAATCTCACTGGAAATCCACATCCCGCCCCCACCCCTGCACAAAAGACCACAGTGAAGAACTTCTCAAAAGCAAACTTCACACTTCTTAAGACTGAAGTGGTATCTTTCAAGGCCCCTGGGCCAGTGTAAACCACAACCCACACTGCTGAATCCTTTGCAAATGCCTTCTATGGGCACCTTCAAGAATGCATGGATCATGCAATCCCAAATAAAACCAAGACCCATTCCCCCAAAGGCAGGTGCCCGGTCTGGTGGACCCCAGCCATAAACAAACTTTACAACAGGAGGAGGAAGCTACTACATGACAGAGCAAAATCCCTAAAAGGGAAGGCATCTCTGATCAGTACTAGCAAAAAACTTCGATCACTCATAAAATCATCCAAGGCCAACTTTGAGAGAAAAATCACAAAAGACAATCACAAGGCCTTCTTTAGCTATGTTAGAAACCTGGGTGGAAACTCCCAGATATGCTCAGAGTTAGGCCAAAATGACACAAAATACACTGAACCCACTGACATTGCCAACATTCTGGCAGACAGGTTCAGTGCAAATTTCTCCTCCCCCCCAAAAGGAGAAATAACTATCCCAGCAGAGTGTAGCCTCCCTAACATCTCAGATGCCCAGGTGAGAGCCGCCCTCTCTAAAGCTAAAAAGACAGCATCAATGGGACCGGATGGTGTCCCGGGCTGTGTGCTACATGAACTCCAAGAGGAACTAAACCCACACATAAGGCTGCTGTTTAATCTTAGCCTTACCACAGGATACGTACCCAAAGAGTGGCGTACGGCAACAGTGGTCCCACTTCACAAAGGCGGTGCTTCTACGGACCCTGGAAATTACCGCCCCATAAGCTTGACGAGCCTGGTCTGCAAAGCTATGGAGAGGATCATTATGGAACTCATAAACAAAAGACATTGGGGACCTACAGACATTGGATCCTACCCAATTTGGCTTTGTCAAGGGCAGATCCTGCCTTTTGAACTTGGTCGACTTTTTTGAAACAGTCACTAAGGCCATTGATCAGGGTAAGGCAGTTCACACAGCCTACCTTGACCTTGCAAAAGCCTTTGACACAATACCCCACTCAGGCATCATAGACAAACTCACCAGCTTAAATGTAAACCCATATGTCACAAGATGGGTTGCAAACTGGCTCAAGGACAGAACCCACAGGGTCAGAGTTGCTGGAGCTATGTCAGACTCTAAGCCAGTCACAAGCGGTGTCCCACAGGGCTCAGTCCTGGGACCCCTCTTGTTCGGCATTTATTTTTCCGAGGTACAGGCAAACATAGGAGGATTGTGGCTGACAAAGTTCGCAGATGACTGCAAACTGGGCGCCATAATTGATACCCCAACGGACACAAACATCCTTCAGAGAGGCCTCATAGAAACGGATAATTGGTGCCAGAGCCATGGCCTTAAGCTGAACGCCAAAAAATGTATAGTCATACCCTTTGGGAAAAACAAGGTACCGACAAATTACCACATAGGCGGTAATCCATTAAGTACGGAAGAGGTAATCAGGGACCTAGGGACCCAGGTTGACAGTAACCTCTCATTTGACACTCACATTGCCAAAGTGGTTAGGAAGACCTTCTATATTGCCCACCTTATCATGAAGGGTTTCACATCTAGATCAAGAGAGGTCATTGTGCCTCTGTACTCTTCTCTTATCAGGCCAATGATTGAGTAAAATGCCCCATTTGGGATGTATCTCACCCGACACCTGCAGCAGTAAGAGGATAAAGGGTCTTAAACATATGACATATGCTGCCCGACTGAAAAAACTCCAGCTCTATTCAGTCGCATACCGCCTACTCAGAGGTGATCTGTGCCTGACGTACAAGGACATGTCCAATCCTGAATTAATGGACATGCTCCACCTCAGAAAATCCAAATCCATCAGAGCCATGAGAACAAGTGACTTAAACCTCAACACAGAAATAAATAGAACGTGCTGGAGGGACAGATTCATAACCCAGAGGCTCCCTACACTCTGGAACAGAATCCCAGTCCATGTTAGGCAGAGCCCCTCACTGACTCTATTCAAGAGAAATCTCGACGAGTGGATGGGAGATCGTAGGTTTACCCCGGGGGTCATCTCTGTGTCACTACTAGACAGAGGCATAGTAAACTAAACCCTAAAAGGGCGTAGTATTCTCATCCTAAGGGGTGGTGTAAGCCACATACACTCTGGCTAGGCTTATAAATGCCCTAGGGCAGATAGCCTAGTACGAACCTATGAACCTATTTCATTGCTGCAGATGTGATGAAGCATCTAGTTTTGATGCAAAAGCGCTCATCCTTTATATTATTTTTTGTTTTGTTTTTGTATTAAAAGATTTTGTGTGGTTTATACCATCTGCCAGACCATTTATTTTGTATACATTTTTCCTTCATCGATTTTGCTCCTGTTTTGTTTTGGTTTTCTGTTTATAAGCTTATTTAAGTTTAAGTAACAAAGAGTCATTTCTGATGTCTTTGTGTGTATTAAAGCTGCTTGAACTGAACCCAATAATGCATGTCTGCTTTATCCTGACTGGATGAATAACACCATGCTGATACTTTTATATCATCACATGCAAAATGTTACTATGAAGCTCATGACAAGAAGCAGAACACAGCCTGTTTGTTCATTCATATAGTTGTCCCACATCATGAAAGGGTCTATGGGTTTTATGTACCCTTCTCCAGGTAGATGCCTTGATTTTTTGCATGTATTATGCCTTCTATACCAGGGTTGGTGGTATGTCACTAGGCAACTGGCCAGATGGTGATTAAGAGCACAGCTGCAGCATCACAATATAATGTGCAGTGCCCAATGACATACATGTTGAAGCTTGCTGAAACAAGCAGCAACATTATGGTGATTCATCTTAGGTGACAATTTCACAGCAATTGATGCATCCTGCCCTTCAACAGATTAATGGTGGATATCTGCATGACATGGCAGTGAGGCCTACTGCAGAAGACTAGCCACCTTTGGCCAAAGTGTGCCCACCTGCCACATGTCCAAGGTATGTCATACTGTACAGTTATGTACTCAGAACACATGTCTGTGTTCCCACATCATGTCACATAACAACTGGTTTGCTGTCTGGTTGTTTGACAGACACTGTACACATGCAAGATCAATGTACTGTCAGCTAAATAGGACAATCCTCTATACATGCATGGATATCCACATCTTCACTGCAAGGTGTGCTACAAACACTGTTTTTCAGGCTGGCAACCTCAAGGGTGTGGCAGCATGACCCTAACTTTGCTGGACTTGCACAGTGTCACATTTGTAGGTATGATATCGGGACCAAGCCTAATAACAGGATTATGGTCAATAAATGAAAAAATACACCAGTTCAGAAAAGATGCAGCTAGGCAAAGAAGGATTTAATCCCAAGAAAATTAACACCAACAAAATGGTTAACAGCCATTTTCATCACAAAATAATTATAGACTTCATCAGATAAAACCATACATAAAATCACTGTGTTTAAGTAAAATTTAAAAACCAAAAAGAACCAACCAGTACCATGTTTTAATAATTCAGTTAAGTTACATGATAAAATTTAAAGCAAACTTTCCATTTTGTTAAACGCCTGCTTGAACCATATATCCCCCTTTCAAAATTGTATCACTACTAAAAATTTCTCTGAAAAATATATATAAATTTTCTAAACAAACACGTAGTGCATAAAAAAAATCACAACTTGGCTGCCCTGAGTTTTAAAAGTGAAGATATACTGATGTTATCATTAAGCCCCGGTGGTCTCCCTGAGTCCAGGGTAACCTGCCAAAATAGCTCCTGTACTTGAGTCTAGCCTCTCATGGGCCACCCCTTTTGTCCATGGGTACCTGCTTGACCACAAAGAATATAAAACTAGCCCCATCGCAAATTAGTGTGTGCTTGTAAAGTGCATTCCGCTCACATTCATGGTCCTAACATCATAAAGGTGTTCGTACACATGTCTTTTCAACTTCCTCTCCATTTTTCCAAGATAAAATGCCTGACAAATTTTACAAATAGAAATGTAGACAAACCCCGAAGTATTACAGTCTGAATACATATTGTTATGGATATCCCTCCCTCTACTAGGGAGGAACATCTTTTCACAATTTGCCATAAAGGTAAATTGTGTACATGTTCCACAACCATATGCACCAATTTTCTTACGATGGTTGGAACCTATATTATATTGATTGTTCTCAAACATATCCTTCACATTTTTACCCTTTCTATACACAAAGCGCAAGGGTTCATGTTTGATAACATCCAAATCTGTAAATTCCAAAAACTTCCCCCACTCACTTTGAATCAACTGACTCAAGTGGGGGGCATCACCACCAAATTCCATAGAGAAAATTCTGTTGATGCTGACCGCCTCTTCAGGCCTAGTCCTCAAATCACTCGTCACAAGGGGGCCCCTCCCTAATAAGGAAAAATAGAGCTCACCCCTTTTCTGATTAACCCCCTGTCTATATTCTTTCCCTATGAGAATGGGATATCCTCTATCGAAAAAGTAACCTTCCAGAGTGTCACATTCTTTTTCAAAGACCTCATCAATGGATGTCAGGCGACTAATTCTAATAAATTGCCCTTTAACTATCCCTAACTTCTGATGTAAGGGATGGATACTGGAAAAATGCAAATAGGAGTTGGAAAACATGTCCTTCCGAAACACCTTTGAGCAGAAACCATGATTAACTTTTTGAATGACATCCAAAAATTCCATATTATCATAGAACACCTTATGAGTGAAAGTCAAAAAGGTGGTGGTAGTGTCAAGAAATTCTAGGAACTTGTTTAACCTATCCTCAGTGTCGTTCCAAAATAAGCAGTCATTATCCAAAAACCTCTTATACAAGGACCAACATCCCTTAAATTGTGAATCAAGTACATCATTTCTTTCCCACCAGGATAGTATGAAGTTTGCATAGGTGGGGGCATAATGAGCCCCCATGGCTACTCCCGTGACTTGCTGAAAGAATTCCTCAGAAAAATACAAAAAGTTGTTCCTCAAAACAACCTCAATCAACCTCAGCAAAGATTGAGGTTGGTTGTTATTGACCCCTTTTTCTACTACTGATTTTTCTAACCACTCTAACCCAACATCATGGGGTATAACTGAAAAGAGATTCTTAATATCTATGGTGACAAAAATAAGGTTGTCTGTACTAAGCCTTGGGTCAATATTCCTCAAAAAGTCCCAGGTGTCTTTGAGCAGCTCTTTTTCTGTCCCCCATAATTTTTTAAGCTCATTGTCCACATATTTTGCCAGAGGGGCAGTTTTAGAGCCCTCAGCTGAAACAATTGGATGAAGTGGGGGGTCAAGGTTGTCCTTGTGGTCCTTAGGGATCCCAAAAATACTAGTTATTTTGGGGCTAGAATTAACCAAATACCTATACACCTCAAGATCAATAAGCCCCTCAAATAGTAAGTCCTGCAGCTCCAAATCAATATGTTGATAAGCTATATTGATTTAATTTCTTGAGGCTAGTAGATATTGGTGTCCCCTAATATGTCCTTCATTTTAGCCTTATAGTTAATACAGTCCATAATAACAACCCCACCCTTTTCCGGCTTCATCACACAAATATTCCTATCATTAGAAAGGTGTTCAATAATTGAATGTTCTTCTTTATTGAGATTTGGAAAACTATTATGTTTTAAATATGCTACCCTTAGTTGTTTCTCAACTACCTTTTCAAAGTTCTTTAACTGAGGATGCAAAGGGGGGTTATAGGTACTGCATCTCCTAGGTTTGTTATTGTAGCTAACTGTCTCCTTATTGTTGAATAAGATTTCAAAATTCAACTTATGAACAAAGCATTTCAGGTCCAAAATAAGCTTAGTAAGGTTACATTTTCTATGGGGTACAAACTTAAACCCTTTTGAAAAAAGGTTAAAATGCTCAACAGTAAGATCGATATTACTGTAATTAAAAATGTTAAACCCCATGTAGGAATACTGATACGTCTTGATAATATCATTATGTATAACACAAGGATCTGCCATAACCTCTACCCCCTTCTCCCCTGTTTTGACCCACGAAAGGACTGGTCCCTTGGATTTTGGTTCCTTAACCTCTCCAATCTCCGGGGGCCAGGGTCCGCAAAATCATTGTCGCCACTATGGGGTACCGTCGAGGAAACATCATCCCCATTGCTGACAGAAGTACCCCCCATTCAAATCCAAATTGTTGGTCCTAAAGGATTTTTTATAAATAGGTGGTGGGTAACTCCTTTTTTCCTTGTATTTAAGAATATCACGATTTAGTTTCCCAACCTTTTTGTTAACTACATTCATGCACTTTTTATCCACTTCCTCAAACAAACTGTCATGCTTAAATCTTTCAGTAGCAATGGTAAACATCAAATCATCAGTAATATTCTTATTAAGCTCGTCAATCTGTGGTTTCAGTTTACTTAAAGTAATGTCGTTTTGTCTTATAATTAACCTAACCGCATCTAAACCACAGCAGTTGAATACCTCCACCATTTTGTCAAACAACTCTGAGTCAGCCCCAAAATTGTTAGGGAATTTATAAACCCTAAGTCCCTTCGGTACAATATTTCTCTTAAGACATTCTTTAAGATAATCATTGTCAACAAATAACATTTTGTATTTAGTTATTAAAACAGACAATTTATCCGACTGTACTTTATAGCTGTCACCCCCACCTCTTTGTACAGCCTGCGAATTAAAAGAATCAAACAAATATTTGTTGTTAAGCCATTTCTTAAAGTCTCTGTTATGTCCATTAGAAACATTGTTTGAATAGTCACCTGATGTTTTTGGAACGCCATTAGACGCTCCGTTTGTAGAAGTCGATAAAAAATTGTTATCACCGTGGTGAACAAGTGTACCACCTAAAGCTCTAACACCATCTGCCCAGTTTGTTGAATTCTTAGCCCTTAATTTGGGGCTGTTAGATCCAAAGTTAAAACCCATTTGTCGTCCTCCTGTGTTCAATGCTTCCTGATTGCAAGGAATCGACCCGTGAAGCAACCCAGCCAGAGAAGTACCAATGGGAGTCAATATTTTGACCAGCTGCATAAGCTGGCCAATGAGCCTTCTAGTTTCACCTAAATTATCATTCTTCACATCAGACAGAAAGGAAGAAGATACTGCACTTTCAGGCATCGTAAAAACTCAAATAATCTACAATAAATAACCAGGTGTAAAAAAACAATAGGAGGTAGATACTCCAAGACAATCGAAGCCAACCAGGAAACTGCAAATCAGAGTTGAAGTAAAATCCTTTATTCCTTGAACAGTAAGCGCTTTCGCGTTGCTCAGAACGCTTCTCAGACTTTAATAAAAACAGTTGTGCTTACTCCACTTAAATATTCAAAACAACCAATAAAAACAGTAAAAATTGTCACATGAAAAACACTTTGGAATAGTACATGAACCATGAATAAAAAAGTGGGGGGGGGAGAGATACCAAGTAGAGAAATATATGCATTATAATAAAAACTCTATATGAAAAAAACACATAATAGAGTGTTTATACATATCTATAATGATGTGTGTGTATATAGGAAAATACAAATACATACATCATACATCTATATCATTACATGTATATTATCTACTAGCGTCTGAATGGCCTATCTATCAAGAAGGGTTTCAAGGACAATTTATCATTAAGACCATGTCCTTTATCAGCTCTAAATTTAATGATCCATTTAACTTCTTCCTTCTCAGTAGTATTATTGATGTTACCTAACCTTTCAGTTACTTGTAAGTGTCCTATAACCATAAAACTGAAAACATGTGTAGATCCATTCCGTATAACATGTCTAGCTAAAGCATTTCCTTCATTTTCCTTGTGAATAGCATAGACATATTCTCTAATTCTTTCTCTCAAAGTTCTATTGGTTTTTCCCACATAGAAACTTTGACATTTTTTACATACAGCTAGATATATAACATTTCTAGATCTACAATCTGCATAGTCATTAAACTCATATTTAATATTACTGTCAGGATGTATGAATACATGGGAGTTCATGATAAAATCACATTGGTTGCAATTCCTACAAGTGTGTGTGCCTTTTCTATATGAAATAGTCCTATTCCTATTCTTTCTTTCATAGCATAACAAACGTTTGAGGGACTTTGTGTTCTTGTAACCAATAGCAGGTCTGTCACCCACTATTTCCTTGATGTCATCATCTAATAGTAGGATATTCCAATTCTTCGTTATTATATTAACAACAGAGTTGTTGGTGTTAGTATAGGGAATTGATAACCTTTTTCTCCTATCTCTCATCCTAGTTGGGCGCTCATGCATAATATTGTCATTCTTAATGAAAGGTGTTGCTATCCTCTCACTGCATGTTTCTTGTATCACTAATAGATCCTTATTATGGTAACCTCTATTGATAAATTCTTGCTGCATGGTAGTAACTGCTGTAGATAAAGCACCATCCTCACTTATGATACGTGAATGACGTATCAATTGATTTTTTACAATATTCTTATGGATATGTGGAGGGTGCATACTATTTCTATGCAAAATAGCATTCCTTCTACAAGGTTTTTTATAAATATCTGTTGTTAAACGACCTCTATCTAAAATTAATGTAACATCAAGGAAATCTATTTTAGTGGGTGATGTTGTAATAGTCAAGACTAGGAAAGTAGTAGTTCCATTAATATACAACATGAACTCTTCTAAAGTTTCTGTATCTCCTTTCCAAATCAAAAAAATATCATCCACAAAACGTCTATAATGTCTAATATTACTTGAGAAACTCATATGTTCTAATATATAGGTGACCTCCCAATACGCTTACACAAGATTTGCATATGAGTTGGCACAAGATGTCCCCATCGCCACACCTTTGGTTTGCAGATAATATTCACCATTGAACAGAAACACACTTAGACCTATAGTAGATTCTACCAGTTCTATCTTACGGGACACCAAACAGTTCCTTGAAACCTTATCAATCTATAATGGCAATAATGACCCACCACAGTCAGACATTTTAGTAACGTTAGATGTTGCCTCCCTATTCACTTGTATACCCAATGATGTAGGACTAGATTATTTGAGATTATTTCTGCTGAGTAAAGGAATGAGTAATAATGCCATTATAAGGATTACTATGTTATTGGAGATTGTTTTGAACAATAATGTGTTTCTGTTCAATGGTGAATATTATCTGCAAACCAAAGGTGTGGCAATGGGGACATCTTGTGCCAACTCATATGCAAATCTTGTATTAGCGTATTGGGATGTCACCTATATATTAGAACATATGAGTTTCTCAAGTAATATTAGACATTATAGACGTTTTGTGGATGATATTTTTTTGATATGGAAAGGAGATACAGAAACTTTAGAAGAGTTCATGTTGTATATTAATGGAACTACTACTTTCCTAGTCTTGACTATTACAACATCACCCACTAAAATAGATTTCCTTGATGTTACATTAATTTTTGATAGAGATCGTTTAACAACAGATATTTATAAAAAACCTTGTAGAAGGAATGCTATTTTGCATCGAAATAGTATGCACCCTCCACATATCCATAAGAATATTGTAAAAAATCAATTGATACGTCATTCACATATCATAAGTGAGGATGGTGCTTTATCTACAGCAGTTACTACCATGCAGCAAGAATTTATCAATAGAGGTTACCATAATAAGGATCTATTAGTGATACAAGAAACATGCAGTGAGAGGATAGCAACACCTTTCATTAAGAATGACAATATTATGCATGAGCGCCCAACTAGGATGAGAGATAGGAGAAAAAGGTTATCAATTCCCTATACTAACACCAACAACTCTGTTGTTAATATAATAAAGAAGAATTGGAATATCCTACTATTAGATGATGACATCAAGGAAATAGTGGGTGACAGCCCTGCTATTAGTTACAAGAACACAAAGTCCCTCAAACGTTTGTTATGCTATGAAAGAAAGAATAGGAATAGGACTATTTCATATAGAAAAGGCACACACGCTTGTAGGAATTGCAACCAATGTGATTTTATCATGAACTCCCATGTATTCATACATCCTGACAGTAATATTAAATATGAGTTTAATGACTATGCAGATTGTAGATCTAGAAATTTTATATATCTAGCTGCATGTAAAAAATGTCAAAGTTTCTATGTGGGAAAAACCAATAGAACTTTGAGAGAAAGAATTAAAGAACATGTCTATGCTATTCACAAGGAAAATGAAGGAAATGCTTTAGCTAGACATGTTATACAGAATGGATCTACACATGTTTTCAGTTTTATGGTTATAGGACACTTACAAGTAACTGAAAGGTTAGGTAACATCAATAATACTACTGAGAAGGAAGAAGTTAAATAGATCATTAAATTTAGAGCTGATAAAGGACATGATCTTAATGATAAATTGTCCTTGAAACCCTTCTTGATAGATAGGCCATTCAGACACTAGTAGATAATATACATGTAATGATATAGATGTATGATGTATGTATTTGTATTTTCCTATATACACACACATCATTATAGATATGTATAAACACTCCATTATGTGTTTTTTCATATAGAGTTTTTATTATAATGCATATATTTCGCTACTTGGTATCCCCCCCCCTTTTTTATTCATTGTTCATGTACTATTCCAAAGTGTTTTTCATGTGACAGTTTTTACTGTTTTCATTGGTTGTTTTGAATATTTAAGTGGAGTAAGCACAACTGTTTTTATTAAAGTCTGATGAAGCGTTCTGAGCAACGCGAAAGTGCTTACTGTTCAAGGAATAAAGGATTTTACTTCAACTCTGATTTGCAGTTTCCTGGTTGGCTTCAATTGTCTTGGAGTATCTACCTCTTTTTGTTTGGACTTTATTTTCTCTATATGAGGTGATACCTTACCCTGTTTTGTGTTCTCTTTTTCATTATCATCACAGTAAAAAAACAATAAATGAAAAAATACATCAGTCCAAAAAGATGCAGCTAGGTAATGAAGGCTTTAATCCCAAGAAAATTAACGCCAACAAAATGGTTAACAGCTGTTTTCGTCACAAAATAATCATAGACTTCATCAGATAAAACCATACATAAAACCACTGTGTTTAAGTACAATTTAAAAACCAAAAAGAACCAATCAGTACCATGCTTTAATAATTCAATTAAGTTACATGATAAAATTTAAAGTGAACTTTCCATTTTGTAAAAAGCCTGCTTGAACCATATATCCCCCTTTCAAAATTGTATGTCCACTAAAAAATTTTTAGACTTTAAAATTAAAAACTAAATTAAAATTTAGACTCTAGTACAGAGAGCTATTTTGGCAGGTTACCCTGGACTCAGGGAGACCACTGGGGCTTAATGATAACATCAGTAATATCTTCACTTTTAAAACTCAGGGCAGCCAAGTTGTGATTTTTTATGCACTACGTGTTTATTTAGAAATTTATATATATTTTTAGAAAACATTTTTGGTAGACATACAATTCTGAAAGGGGGATATATGGTTCAAGCAGGCTTTTAACAAAATGGAAAGTTTACTTTAAATTTTATCATGTAACAACTGAATTATTAAAACATGGTACTGATTGGTTCTTTTTGTTTTTTAAATTGTACTTAAACACAGTGGTTTTATGTATGGCTTTATCTGATGAAGTCTATGATTATTTTGTGTTGAAAACGGCTGTTAACCATTTTGTTGGAGTTAATTTTCTTGGGATTAAAGCCGTCTTTGCCTAGCTGTATCTTTTTGGACCAGTGTATTTTTTCGTTTATTGTTTTTTTTTACACCTGGTCATTTATTGTGGAGGATTATGGTCATTCCAAGGTCCACATGGCTGGTAAAGCATTGTATAGCACACTGTCAGGTGAATTACCTTATGGGACCTACATAAGGTCACAGGTTACATTTCACCATCTGTCATGACACTGCCTAATGATGGTGTGCTGTGGCGTACACACAACCATGACTGCATTGTTAATGGCACTATCAATGACTGCTGATGAGATGTGGATAGTGTCCCTGCCCCTCCACTCCTATACCACACAAACAGAACTTGTGACAGATATGGCTGCATTTCAAACCTTGAATCCTTGGTGTCTCAAACAGCAGTCAGTACATATGGCAATGAGCATTTTGCCAACATGCACAGCTCACCTCCTCCACCACCCACACCGCACACACCTGCATGTGTGCATCTCCTTACCAGACACATTCCCCAACAACAGACCCCCTCAGAAAATCCAACTTCTGAAGAGCACATTAAACACAGTAGTTCATGCAACACTGTCACACTGGTCAGACACCTGAGGCAAAACACAAAATCAAACCTATTACTCAATGGTGATTACACTGAGAGACACACTGATGTCTGTGCAAACAGGTGACATATGGGAAAGGTGCTAGTTAGCTGCTGTGGGTTGACATGATATGCCATACCACACATTGCCGCAACTCATAGAATATCAGGTAACATAATGATGACATCATAGTTCCTGCAGGTGTGTACAACTAGGGACATATGTCACTGGACTGTATACAGACACATGACTGAGCTTAGACACACCGCGTCTCTCATGGCTATGCCCATAGCTTTCAGCTGCATTTGACCCTCATCCAGGATGATGGCTCAATACACATGGAAAATGATGCACATCCATAATTGCCTTAGCATGTGGTGTCATAGTAAGGGGATCCACTACATGTCCACCTGGGATGACTTGCTCAACAGATGTCAATGCTTTACCAGAGATGGTCTTCATCTCTCACCTCTGGGATGATGAGTACTGACCAAGGCTGCTGACATCTCCACAGTGCATCTTATAAGCACTGTCTGAAGGGAAAACTTTCCAATAAGAACACCATCTTCATACATGACAGTTATGCTGCTACACGCTGGGAATGACAACACTAAACCTCACTCCATGGAAGGTGTGCACACCTTGGAATATGCAGACATTTGTGCAGTCAAAGACACCTGGTTCAAGGCTGGGACAGAACCACACCCATTCCAGACTACATGTCCTTCCACATGTGCAGACCTCAAACTGACAGTGTGCAAGGTAAGACGGTTCCACTTCATATCATCGAATCACCATTTCATCGAATTGCAAATCATTGAGACCAAATCATCGAAAACTCATTTCATCGAATCTCAAATCATTGAAAACTATGAAGCAACTACAAATAACATTCCACAATGTTTTTACTATGTTTACCAACTCCAAGGTCGCACTACAGTGGGGGAAAAAGGTAATTTCCTAACCCCACTGTAGTGCAACCTTGGAGTTGATATATTTAATTACGGGGGTGTGGGGTACAGGGGGGCTTGCCCCCCTGCATAAACGTAGTACAAAGTGTCTGGGATGTTATTTGTAGTTGCTTCATAGTTTTCAATGATTTGAGATTCGATGAAATTAGTTTTCGATTAAATGAGTTTTCGACGATTTGTTCTCGATGATTTGCAATTCGATGAAATGGTAATTCGATGATATGAAGTGGAACCGGTAATACAGGTGGTAGAGACATATTCATTAAGGATAACTACATGTCCAGAATTAGTTAAACCCTTTGATTTCCCAGTGACACTGCAGGTGCTATTAACTGTTGGAAGGGCACATAATCAGGCCATTGCCAGCTACAGGAGCAGTTCCATGAATCCAGACACCTGTTGTACTTGTGTTGGTCAAAATATATCAGTGCACCATTGTTGGAGGTAACATTAAATAACCACCACCTGTGTTGCTTAGTCGTGCTAAAGTTCACTTGCCCAAATGTTAGTCCATATCCTTAACTACAATGCACTGGACCAGTGGTATGACATCCCCACAAGTGGAGCCAACACAGTGTATCATGTGGTTACCAATATGGGTGACCACTGCATACCCCCACAGTGAGGTCCTCCCTGGTGAGATCTGACTACAGATCAGTCTCATTAAAACTATCAGACCTAACCCCCCTTGCAAAAAATACAGAAATGTACTTCAACAAAGCAATTTATTGCCTCCTATTTGATGATTTACATAGCGTGACTGCACTACCCTCCTTAGATGGGACAGATAAGTATGCAGAGCTCTACACCCATGCATTATTTAAACAGCAGTACAACTGCATAGACTCGGTTGCACCTGACAGGAGGAACACAAGCTCCTGATGGAAAAGCAAACCAGCTTGGTGGACTACTGCCATTGGCAGGCTGTACAATAAGAGGTGGACATTGCTGTGTGAGAGTTTGGGTGAGGGTGCCCACCTAAAATGGAAGCACAACCTCCTCAGCTAAAACAAGCACTTAGTGTTGTTGTGACATCATGTAGAAAAAGTATGCAACAAAATAAGCCTCCGACACAAAGCAGAATCACAATGCACAGTGTAGTTACATTTATAACTTCAGAGGATAAGCCCAGATTGTCGGTGGACTCATACTTAATGATACCGCATATAATGAGCCTGTACACATAGCTAACCTGTTGTCTCACAGGTTCTGCGTCGACTTCACTCCCTTGTCTGTGCCACATGTGACACATGACATTCCTACAACCTGTCCCATACCTTCCATATCCACAGAGCAGGTCATAACTGTCCTCTCTATGGGGGATACACATCATCTGTTGGACACACACACACGCACCACACACACACACACACACACACACACACACACACACACACACACACACACACACACACACACACACACACACGCACACCCTGAGTGGCCTAGAGTGAGATTAGTACCCCTACCAATCTAGTCTTACACACTATAGATCACAATATTATCATATGTGTCATGGCTGATGTCTGTTGTATACATGACAGCAGACAAACTACTTGTGGATTACACAAACTAGGCTTGTGTTGAGCAGTGTCTGTGGCCTGCAGAGTGATATTGCTTTATACTCTTATCTGCATCTAGTAGCCTAGCAGTCAGATAACTGTTATTTATCCTAGCTATGTGGCTAGAGTTATCAGTTTGGCCATATGTGGCTGTTTGGATTTGGATGGGCAAGCCTGTGGGCAAGAACAATGTGCTGTGTCCATGCCTGCGCAGGCAACATTATACATTACACCACCTGCTCATCTGTTGCTGTATGTGTGGGGACATCCCATCAGGCACAGGGGCCTGTAAGTAAGTGCATTTTGTACTGCTGAGCCCTTACTGTGTATCCTTTGGTCAACACTATAGATGTGTAAAAGTGCAGCTTTACTCACCATTATCAAGGTATGCAGGACAATACAGACATACACGCACATATTTATGTATATAATAGGTATGTATATATAAATTTAGCTCTGTGTGTATGATATATACATAAATATATATATATATATATATATATATATATATATATATATATGTGTGTGTGTGTGTGTGTGTGTGTGTGTGTGTGTTATGGAGATATATGAAGAGAGACTGAGATGTAGGTTTCTTTTATATATATATATATATATATATATATATATATATATATATATATTTATACATGTACAGAGATAGATATGCTATCTATGGGGGAGAGATAGTGACAGACAGATATGTAGACATATATGTATGTGTGCACGTATAGACAGATCTATACATAACAGGTCATTCTGAGCAAGGAGTGACAGAACTGCTCTCTGTTTATGAGCATGCCCAGTGGGATAGTCAGCACTTATAAACTAACTCCAGCCCACACCTACCTGTATTCCAATCCAGGATTGTGTGTGTTACAATGACATCTGTCCCTTTTTCTGCAGTACTGCACTTCAATCAAACTGTCTATGGCATTCTTCAGCTGTCTGATGTAATTAATATGTGACAGGGGTTAATAATGTTACACCACACACAGACTGACCATCTGTAAAAAAAAAAAAAAAAACAGCATAATAATACCTCACATCCAAGAGATGTGGATACTTCCAGATTAGAACCATCTCCGCCATCACCAATGCTAACTTCCCTGGTCCACTTAGCCACACAAGCTGCCAGAGAGAGAAAAGTCATTCATCACACAATCAACAGCATAAATATGGGAGTCATGATAACTAACAGGGCTGTCAGCACACACATTCAGGATAGTCCCCTGGGCAATGCACACAACCTGGCAGTTGGAGTGATACCCCTTACAGGTGACGTAGATTCTACCCTCCCCACCGGGTGGTGCCTTGATGTGTAGATGAGTGCAATCTGTGGCACCCAGTACTTCAGGGTAGTGTTGTACATGGTAGAAGTGTTGAATGTTGCTTGCTCTCACCTCAGCAGTAAGGGGAAAAGATATGTGCTGACTGGCATGTGGCAGCATGGCATCCAGGAAATGGTGGAGTATACTCAATGCAGATGCCTATGAGACCCCCATCATGTCCCCATCATGTCCCCAGTTGGTCTTATAAAGGTATCTATAGCTAGTATCCTAAGGGCTGCACATACCTTTATTTCCACGAAGATGGGTTCCCTCTGTTTGCTCTGGCTGTGAGTTGAGGGTGGCAGAGCTCAGTGAGATCATGTAGTATGTCCTTGTCCACCCTGTAATGCTCTGCAATCTCTAGCTCATTTAGTTCCTGGAAGGTTACCCTGGGCCTGAACACTCTTCTCCTTTTCTGCTTAGGCCTATTGCCAACAGCACCAGCTGCACTGACCTCAACATCTAGGACATACAGATGTAGTAGACCTGCAGCAGCCCCTAGCATTATCTCAGTTAAAATTCCCAAGTCTGTACTCCTATGGTCCAGAGTATTGGGAGAAAATCAGAATGTAGGGTGTATACATACTTTATACAGCTCTGCTATAGGTCCAGACTAATGTGTGTTTGGCTAACTATGATGCATTCTACCTGCCTACAATATAAATATCATCATTTCTTGGACCTATTTCAGTGTGCACAGTGCCATGCCATGCATCATAGCTTATACAAAGGTCAAAATTAATAACTGAATACATCTGGTTTTAAGAACTCATTCAGCCAGGTAGCATGCCATGCAAATAAATGCACCTAAGCTTAAAAGAGCCTAGAAGTGAGACGACACATCCCCCTGATGTTAGTGACACCCTGTGTACACATCAACATGGCCTAAGAGCCTACATGAAGGGGATATGTGGACACAATTTCTCCTTTCTGCTATTCACTAACTATACCTCATTTGCATAAATATACATGTTGACAGCCTGGAAACTACACACTTCATAGTCCTATCACCTTAGCAACAGCAGCAATGCACTATTGTTGGGACCCCACAAAAGGTTGTATAATACATTTCTGCCACATAGTATAACATTTTTTTTCTTATTTTTTTTTTTTTTTCTATTAAGCATGTTTGCGCACTGCAGCATACAAGGCAAACATTCTGAGATTATTAAAAAAATATTTAATGCATTCCCTTAATCTTTCTGACATACAGAATAATAGTTTTGTGTGTGTGTGTGTGTGTGTGTGTGTGTGTGTGTGTGTGTGTGTGTGTGGTATTACATTTTCAGGGGATTTATGTCCACATTTCTACAGTTTTACATCCCCTTTTGTCTGTCTCGTCTCTGGTATGTGAAATTTTTCCCTGTACACTATGGACACTGATACAGGGTCTGAACAGATGCCTTTCTGCTTGTTGGATCACTCTACCTGCCTTATTTGAATGAGATTCACCTGCATTTGAGGTGATTTGCATGCCATGAAATTTTCTGTGTTTGTGCGTGCACACTGCTCAGCAGTTCTTACTGAATCTTAATATGTTCATATCTGTGTAAGCATTGTGGAGCGATGCCTTCATGAAAACAAAAAAATCATGTAGGCTTTAGTGAATTCCCCCCAAAGTTTTTATGAATCACTGCATTAGTCAGTTTATTTGTCATGCTCTGGTGCTGTTAGGATTCGTGTCATGACATGTACTTGGAATGATAAAGCTACATTAAACTAATAAACATATATTTGTAATAGTTTAGGGGCTAGTCTTTTGACAGCAAGATAACACTGTTAACAGCAAATACCCATATGTTGCAATTTCAAGGTGCTATTGTATGACAGGTCATTTTACTTGAACTTATGTGTGGATTATTGTACCCCTCAGAGTATTAGCATATGTGACTATTTAACTAGATAACATCTCCTGGAAGATTTTGCTTCTTAGCTTGGATTACTTAAAACTAATTGTTTTTAATCATCACTTGTTTTGGTTCAGTACTAAGACAACTTTGTGGACACACATTCATCTGTAGAAAGCATATGTTAACATTCTATAAGTTATAGGCCTGTGTGAAATTAAGTGTTAATAAACATATTTCCAGAATGCAGTAGTTATTGTGTGTAGCTACACTTTGCTGAGACTGTCTCTTTAATGTAGTAAACAGGTGCATCTTCTGACCATTAAGATATGCTCCTGCTTCTAAATGATATTCTCATCACTTAATGCAATGTCTGGAGTCTGTTACATGACCGACCATTTGGGAATCCCTGGAGATGAATTCAGTCATCCAGCTATATTCCTTCATTTATATACTGATACTAAACAACTGTGTTGCTAATGTGACCTTATGTACACAGTGAACATTTATTAGTTTGGTGGTGGTTAGAACAATTTATATTTATGGTAAAGTTAATTTCCTGGAGACTTCATTACTGAACATGATTTAAGCTCTGTATTTAAACAAAGAGACTTGTACTTTTCATAAAATGAAAGGTCAGTGTATCTTACAATGTTCAAAAGATTTTAAAAATGTTATATAATCAGCATATTTAGCCTTTCTGCAGTACTGATGGGCTGAGTGCTAGGTAAAATAATAAGCCTGATTTTATGACCCTTTCCTAAAATGCTCTTCATATATTAAATTTGCTTAGATCAGTTATTCGTATGTGTGGTAGGTTGTATAGTTACAAATATTTTGTTGACTGTAAAACCGGAAAGTTATATGAATTATTTCAATGTTGCATTTTTAAGAATTTTAACAATACATTTGCCACTATTAGTTTCTTGATCTGGTTACAGGCCAGGATTAATAGTAATAGCATCATAATAATTATGCACAATTTACTAATCTACAAATTGAACATATTAATACTGAGTGAATTAAACTTTCTTACTCAGTTGTACCATGTTATATTGAGTAATGGGTTTCACAGAATGCTCTAATGACTGTCCTATTATAGGGACAGGAAATGCAATGAATGTAATGTTGCAACAGGAGCTAAGTTACCCAATTTTATAGTTGGTTATATGTCATGTAAACTGTCATTGTGGAATATCAGTGACTTTTAATTACCTTCAAAAATACTTTTTTCTGGCACTTGTTATACAGTACACACTCAAATGCTTTCTTTTATAGGAAATATATATGGTTATGGTTGGTTATAAACGAAAATATATCAATGAAGGTTGAGTACAATAGATAAAAAAGCAATGTCTTTCAGCTTTTCCCGGTTAGGGGCTGCCACAGCAGATCAGTGGTCCGCACATTGATTGGCAGTGAAGTTTTTATGGTGACAAATTGCTAGCCTGTCACCCAACCTTCACAGAAGGCACACTTACCCACTTGCATGTCTTTAAAACTCACTCAACCACAGGGAGGACATGCAGACTCCACACAGAAGGTGCTCCAGCCAAAAATCGAACTGGAGAACCTCTTGTTGTGAGGCAACAACGCTAACCGCTGCACGAATGTGGCCACATAAAGGTTGAGTACAATAGATATTTAGCAGAAATAATTTCACAAACAGGTGTGTCAGTGCAACAGTCATGAAAAGTGTCAGTATAATTCATTTTCAGTGATAATATGCCCAAAAGAGGTGTTAGCAAATTAGTCGATTTAGAAAAGAATTACACGCTTTATATTTTGGCCATAAAAGAACAAATTATTTATTTATTTACTTTTTTGTTTGTTTATCCTTTGTTGTCCAGATTATTCCTACTAGGATAGCAGCCTCTTTTCAGGGGAACCTAAGGTGGTATTTATAGTATGAGAGGAATTTGGACTGTACATTGGGGGACTTACCGTGTTCTTTTCAATTGGGATCCTTTATGTACATTTAAACTACCACCAACTCAAGCTTACAGGACCTTGTTTTAATATCTCATTAGAAGGATGGTATACTTAAATATCACTCAAATGTACCGATTTTCTCAGAATGTCCAGCTTTTTGCCTTACATTTTTAGTTTGTTTTTCATAAAATTGTGACTTTCTGGCAAATTAGTGGTTAATCATTAGAAAATAATGACAGACATTTGAGTTTTAGACTTCATACCCTTCAGAAAATTCATGCTAATCCAAAAACCTGTCATTCTATCAGCTGTCTAAGTTTGTAAGAGCAATATTTAAAAATTGTCTTTATTTGTACCACTTTTTCCATGTTTTTTTTTCCAGATTTTTTACTCTAAGAGGTTAAGAGGTGTATGAGTGCAGCACCTCAGTAATACTGCACTACAGTGTTAGTAATCCAATCACCTAGCATGGGAAATGAAACCATGTTTTCCAAAATTCTTAAACATCCATCCAATGTACCTTTACCTGCTTGAATAAAATAAATTATATAATAAAATAAAAATGCTCTGATGGTGTGATGTAAACAAACTTACTTTTTTACTTTTGTAGATAATGTTAATATACAACAGCACATTTCAATTAGTTTCTGAATACTGCCTATGCAGACTTCCAGTACAATATAATGGTAATAGACACATTAAGTGATATCATTTATAAAATTTTGCAATATTGACTTCTACTGTGGCTGACAAACACCACATTTACCGGGGATATGTATGAGAATACAACCATTAATTTAGCAAGTTTATTTAGTATGGATATGGAGAGGCTTTGCAGTAATTAAGGATACGGTCTTAGATTTGTCCCAGTCTCCCTCAATAAAACACAAAACACTAAAATGGCACTTGACAAACTGTTAAACTTTCTTTAACATAGCTTTACTACATCATTTCAGTTTATTAATCACAAAATTAACATCCTCATAGTCATTTATCAGGGCAGCCCATCTCCTCTCACCCTGCCCGAATAAGCAACATCCTCATCACTGCTACCTTATTTTTACTAATCAAGCAATGCCCTACCTCTCACTTTCATACCATAAACTCCTTGCATCAAACACCTAAATCAGAGAAGGAACAGAAGAGGCACAAGTTGGCCCCTTTTCTCCACTTAAACACAACCCCAATGGCGAACCAATTCTAAAATCTTCTAAAAAAGAAGGGGAGGGAGGGTAGGTTACAAGATAACACCTAATTCTGACCCTTCTTCCAGCTACACTGAAATAAAACCTCTAACCCCACCCCAGACTTACCACACTTCCTCCAAGCCTCCCTTATTAAGTTAAGTATTAAGTTAACCCTTCACTTCCTAAAGCTCTACCAAACTCCTTCCCTTTCATCATAGCTTTAACAACCTTCCATCCACCCCATCCCCTTTCTACCTGCCCTAATCCTCCCCTTTTGCTCTAGATAACACCTAAGCACAGAAGATGTAGGTGTACAAATCGCTTTATCAAATCTTATTTGTCCTGGTCCCTATTAATAAAAATACAAAACACTAAAATGGCATTTGACGACCTTCATTAAACATCCTTTAACATAACTTTATTGCATAATCAGTTTATTAATCACAACACAAATGTCCTCATAACCATTCATCAGGTAGCATATCCCCGCTCACCCTGCCTGAATTAACAGCGTTCTCACCACTACCCACTTATTCTTAGTAATCAAACAGTATCCTACCGCTCACTTTCATTTTCAAACTCCTTGCTTCAAACTCCAAAATCAGAGGGAGAAGAGCAGAGGGCCAAGTCCGCCCCTCTTCTTTACCCACCAGCCTGACACTAGTCTATTTTCCCACATCTACTGCATAGCTTTAACTAAACCCTCCAAAAATAAATGTAGGTACACATTAAGCATGTCTAGACCAAATTCATTCAAATGCACTCTATTGTCTCTGTACCAAACTGGGTCCCTGTCATCAAAATCCCTATGTTCTATCATCTGAATACCCAAAGTAACCAATTGCCTTGTCATCCTAAAATTAACACACTGCTGAACCCATTCCAAAGCCATAAAAGTATTAGCATTGCTCCAAATTAAATGTGGTACTGTCTCGGACCACACAATGCACATACCCAGATATAACCTCCTCAAAGTAATCAAATCCTCTCTTACCCTATATACCAATGACAGCTTTGGAACTTTTCCCAAATCATTATCTGACAAATGAACCAAAAGTAGTCAAGGAAGACCCATCTGTAACTGTAAACATGCAGACTCATCCATGAACTGACTCCAGCTAAGGCCTCTAATACCATGCCATATGGCTTTCCACCCAAAGTGATGCAAATCCAATTCATTTCCAGCCATCCTAACTGCAGCCCACTTTCCCACCCCATGAATATACAAATGACCCAGGATGACAATTAAGTGTCCTAAAAAAAAAAAGATAATCAAGCACTTTAGCCAATCATCTAATATAACACAAAAAGGTATTTGAAGACCAATGACTCACACTCTTAATGACCTCAACTGATCTGCCTTGCCTCATTAAATCCAAAGGCCTACCTATAAGAAAGGAATTAGCTGAACAACTCCAAGTATTTATTTTAAAACACAAGTAAAACCAAAATGAGCACTTTCGGGACCAAGCCCTTCTTCAGATCCAAGTGCCGCACAGTCTTGGCCATGAAGTTATCACTCATGCACTTGCACATTAATGGCACAGTGGCATATAGTGATGCGTGATGATGTCAGCGCATTAATCGAAAATGAAAACTATTAGGAAAAACAAACTGGAAATTAAAGGGTTCACTCAGGAATTCGAGGCACCCTATTATTTAACCCCAAAATACTAAATAGCAAGAAATTCAGTACAGTTGAGAGGTATGCCACCAAGGTTAAACCCCGCAATAAAACTTTCCAGACCTGTCCTGTTAACAACCTTCACTTATCCAGATTAACACCAGCCACTCTACCCCATCCTATCAACATATGACCAACTGTCCAGGGCTTAGTGAATTATCCAGTGCGGTCAGCTGTGCAAATATACTAATTACAGCCAAATCCACCTTGACTGATTGCACTGCCTTACCTTGTACACAAGTTCAGGCCAAGTATTACAATAACAATTCTTCTGACCAAACTCCCTCCTCCTCAGACAGCTGTAAAATGAATTCATCAAAATCATATAATGCCCTACCATACACCCTCCTGGTAGATGCTGCCCAAGACTGCTGCACCAACCATCTGATTACTTCAACTCAAGTTTCCATACCTCATCTGGCAATGCTCTCATCTCATCCTCTACCCTTGGAGTTAACTGTCGAAACCTGGAAAACTGAAGATTAGATAAACTGTCAGCAATCCCATCCCTAGCAACTGCTACATGCACACCTGTGAAAGAAAAGTTAATCAACAAGCTGTGCAAAACCAGCTTATATAACACTAATAGTAACAATTCAGACAGCTGTTTTCACTTGCAAAACTCACACTACTGTAATACTGTCTGAATGAAAAATAACCCGCTTTCCTCTCAACCTCTCCTGCTAGACAAACTCACACTACTGCAATACTGTCTGAATATAGCAATAACCCACGCCTGGGTGTGGGTAATGCGGGATTTAACCACGGTTGGCAAACAAAGACAACCGTGGTTAAATCCCGCATTACACCAGAAGTGGTTATTATTATATCTATGACATTATTTAAGAAAAGAAACAATTACTTTTCTTAAATAATGGCATTGTATAATGCCTCTTTGCTGCCCTTCCGCAGCTGTCTGGCATCCGCAGCAGTTCTGATGTACTGCACATGCCTACACAGTACATCAGAGCTGTGGCCAAAAGCAATGGAGAAAGCAAGATATCCGTTGCTTTTTTACTGTTTTTCTATGTTAAATGGGTTTAACATAGCGAGACAGCTTTAAAATAAGCAACGGAGATGTCCGTTGCTTATTTTAAAGCTGTCTCGCTATGTTAAACCCATTTAACATAGCAAAACAGTAAAAAGCAATGGAGATCTTGCTTTCTCCGTTGGTTTTTTTTTAAACCTGTCTCGCTATGTTAAATGGGTTTAACATAGCGAGACAGCTTTAAAATAAGCAACGGAGATGTCCTTTGCTTATTTTAAAGCTGTCTCACTATGTTAAACCCATTTAACATAGCGAAACAGTAAAAAGCAATGGAGATCTTGCTTTCTCCGTTGCTTTTTTTTTAAAACCTGTCTCGCTATGTTAAATGGGTTTAACATAGTGAGACAGCTTTAAAATAAGCAACGGAGTCCGTTGCTTATTTTAAAGCTGTCTCGCTATGTTAAACCCATTTAACATAGCGAGACAGGTTTAAAAAAAAAGCAATGGAGAAAGCAAGATCTCCGTTGCTTTTTACACACTGTGTTGCTATGTTAAAGGAGTTTAACATAGCGAGACAGCTTTAAAAAAAGCAACGGAGATCTCCGTTGCTTTTTTTAAACCTGTGTCGCTATGTTAAACTCTTTTAACATAGTGAGACAGTGTTTTAAAAAAAGACTTATACTAATGGAAAAAGTCCGGGCGACCGGACCTTTTTCCATTAGTATAAGTTGAATTACAATGTGCACGCTGGCCAATCAGCGTGCACGTTTTGGAATATTAATAGGGTGTCATGATATAATGAAAAATAACCCGCTTTCCTCTCAACCTCTCCTGCTAGACAAACTCACACTACTGCAATACTGTCTGAATGAAAAATAACCCGCTTTCCTCTCAACCTCTCCTGCTAGACAAACTCACACTACTGCAATACTTTCTGAATGAAAAATAACCCGCTTTCTTCTCAACCTCTCCTGCTAGACAAACTCACACTACTGCAATACTGTCTGAATGACCCTCTTTCCTCTCAACCTCTCCTGCTAGACAAACTCACACTACTGCAATACTGTCTGAATGAAAAATAACCCTCTTTCCTCTCAACCTCTCCTGCTAGACTAGAGATGCCACACAAATTAGCATTAACTCCAAAAAAGCAATGACCTTTTTTCCATTCATCCTTCCAATTTGCCAGCTAACAAGCAGCAAACCATTCACCAAAAATGCTCCAATTCCAATAGTCTCCACCACATCAGTAAAAACTGCAATTCCCCTGATCAACCCAATCTGTCTGCCAAAAGTAGACACTATTAAATTTCTCCAAGGACAGCCAAAGCACTAAATCTGTACATGCTAACTTTCAATTCTTACTCAATGATATTTGTTTCCTCTCTTTTAACAAAGGCTACAGACCTACAAAATGTAAAACCTTGATGAACTGCAAAACATGCAAAATTCAGAAGCCCTAAAAGCTTCATAATATCCTTAATTCTCACCTTGTCTTTGATCACCACCCATCCAGCTTTTTCCTTCAAATGTATGATCTTCTCAACTGGTATGCAAAACAAACCCCATTCTGCATCCACTAGGAAATCCAAGAAATCCAATGCTTTAGCAGGTCCTTCCATCTTCTGCCTAGCCAACAGGACACCCAGTTCCTCACACATCCCCCAGAATTCTCCATTTCCTTCCAACACAGCCCCAAATCCCTTACCTACTACCAGGAAATCATCGAGGTAATGTATCACCCTCTGAGTGCCCACCCACTGCTGCCAAATCTGATGGAGTGCAGTTCTGAACTTCTCAGAAGTGGCACAAGCTACCGAGCATCCCTTCAGCATAGCTTTTCCAAAATAAATCTTTTTACCAACCACCATGCCCAACACACTGGCAATAATAAAAATGCAGATTCATTATCCACCTTCACCGGCCATGGATCCTTAAACCCCCAAATAACCCTTGCCACTTCATCCAAAGATGAATAACTCACGTTAGTGTCCTCTACTGAAATAAAATCATTAACAGACTTTCTGTTAGGATAAGACAAGTGGTGAATCAAACCTAATGGGGAAACCTTAAAACTGCCAAAAGAGGGGCTGTCAAAAGTCCCCAATAAGAAACCAACCTGCCGTTCCTTCAACACCAAACCATCCAAAATACCTTCCTTCCCCCGTACTGAGCACAAATTCTTACTGACAACTCCATCCCCTCCAACCCTTGATTTAATAGAAAATCCCCAAGAAAACCCACTAATTAACTCCTCTACAATTGCCAGATCAGGAAATTGTTAGAGCATATGCTACAATACCTGCACATTAATGGGAGAATGCATACCCAGGTCTTACCCTCACCTGCTGAAAGGATACTCCCCCTCTCCACCCTTGAAAATTCCCCTTACCATGCAAACTTTGAAATCTCTGAAATGAAGAAGGTAACCCATGCACTTTGGTCAAAGGTGAACATGGATTCACCACACTGCTATCCCACTGGCCACACTGCACAGCTGTGTGCATTCCTGCACACTTCAAACACATGCGAGACAGCCTACATGCCACCCATGAACAATTCCCTGCATTAGAAGCCCAACAAACCCCTGCCCTTTCCCCTTCTAACTTACCCCATTTGCTAACAGATCCAAAGCTATCTAACATAGTGGCTAGCCATATATCAGAGTAACTAGTCTCCCACTGCAATGACTAACTCACCACTTTCCACTTCCTAAATTTCTGATCATACCATAACCACGTGTTTCCCACTCATAGACATTGAGCTTCACAGATCATTAGAAAATAAGCCAAGAGTGGTAAGGCCAAGGAATTATCTTTCTCCAACAAACCAACATGAATAAACTATCTTCCTCCTCAAAGCTGCTAAAGCTGCCAAAAGATCTTTACTATTACCCATTTCAGATTCCAACAAACACGGAACCCCTTCAGCATTGATTACCTCAAAGATATCAAAATACTCCTCCTTCCTTCTTCCATATATATTTTTTTAACTCACGATGGTATGTGAGGGTTCAGAAAAACTCCTCCACTCCCTTGCCCCAGGGACCATATAGATAACCAATCACCCAGACAAATCCCAAAATCCAAACCAGCTTCATGTAGTTGGGACTCTATATTGCCTGCAGATGACTCCAAACTCCCCATAGATAAACCTACACTACCCTCCCCAGAGAATGCCTCACCTTGAAACAGCCCTCTTCACCCTGCCTCTGTTCATTCTCCAGGACATCTGCAACTTCACCAGATTTCCAGTGTGACTCTTCCCCACCAATCCACAAATATTCCCAAATGGCCTAAATTCTGACCCACACACACATGAGCTCCCAACAACATGTCATTATCTGTACCTGCCTTCTGCACCACTTCAGTGGCAGAAACATCCACGGAAACAGTATCTTTTGGCTGGCATGCCCACTTCCCTTGGAGCATTGATCCACTTTTCACCAGGTGCCTTCTCCTCCTCTGCCAACTAGAATAACCAGGTTCTTCATTTACTGGAACCTCACTGCTAGGCAATTCATAGAACAGTTCCTCCACCTGCAAAATGATGGCTACCCATCACTCCCACAAATTCTGCACATCCATCATTTGCTAAAAGAAAGCCTAGTGTAAGATTCCAACAGAAAACAAAACAAAGCAGAGAAAAAAAAAAAAAAAAAAAAAAATATATATATATATATATATATATATATATATATATATATATATATAGTTCTCCACTACACAAGTGAGCCATGAAGGATTCTGTCTCTCCACAAAAAATATGAGGGCTATGAACCCAGAGTCACCCAGCTTTACCGATTAACCCTGGAATGACAAAGCTACTCAACTACTCTACTCAACCAACTCAGACCCTTATGAGTGCACCATCATGAGCATCTTAAACACTTATCACATGCCTCCCACTACCTATGGCTATGTGCACAAAACACACTACAACATCCAATGTTGGCACCCTCCCACCATGTAAAGATGCAAATCATGCCAATGCTCTACCTCAGCGAAATGTGGAATGCTTACTAAGATCCTACCAATGAATTCCACTAGAGAGCTCATATAATGAACAACATGTGATAGCCTCCCTTATTGAATAGCTCTATCCACAACTATGATTCAGCTGTATCATGGGATACTAAGTGTGTGACAAACCCTGCCATGAAGAGCTGTGAAAGAAAGAGAAAAAAAAAAAATACACCATGAACGTTCAAAACCCACATAATGAGGAAATGTGCTTCAGAAGGAGATACATGTTCGAGGTAAGCTGTAACCATTCTGTACCTATGATCCCACAAAAACACCACTTGCTAGTCTATGAAGCACTCTAAACACCACTTTGGAAAATACCGCAAAGCATCCATTAACACTAATTATGGAGAACCCTAAAGGAAATGACTCCATGACCATTAATCTTGCAATGTATGTGTGTGCGCGAACAACAGCCATCACTAGGAACTTTTTTTTTTTTTTTTTTTAAACTTCTTAAACCTGTGGAAATAAGACAACACATAGCAGCAACCAGAGCACAAACATGACACCAAGCAGCCTAAGCAAGCTGGGTCCCAGGCCAACTACCAGATGTGGATGAAACAAACTCCTCAGTTGCCCCCTACACCCACATCAGACTGCAAAACCCCATCAATGAGGAAACGTGCTTTGCAAACAGGTCAACAGTTATGCCTGAAACCCAATGGCAACTGGAGCAATCCAGCCCAGTGTTCAACAGTGTAAGACTTTGCCCTTCAGTGTCATGGTTACCTCATTATGCACTGGTTACAAATACATTTACACATTCTTTTTTTTTTCCTTTTCCCTAGAGGGGGGAAATGTTGACACCCCCTGGTCTGAACCCCTCCCTGAGTGCGACCACACTATCCCACACCTGAACCAGACATCTACATAAATGCACTTTCTTCTGTTTTTCTCCCCCTTCCCTGCCTCCAAGCACTTACCAAACTGAGCAAAAAAACCTTCTCCCAAACCAATGGCATGCAGCCAAACCACAAGGCAACCCCACCAAATGACCAAGTTAAACTCAACCATTAGTCCTTAATAACCAAGAGAACAGCGACCCCAATACCTAAAACATATATAACAATTTTATAACTCACTGTCCCAATTACACCATGCCCTCACTGCTACCAAAGGCCTACCTGTTTTCTGAATACCTACTGGTCATCTCAGACATACAACTTGTCTTAGCAAGATCACACCTAATTCTGACCCATTTCCCAACTACTCTCTCATAAAATCTCTAAGCCCCATTCCAGACCTACCTCACTGTCTCCAAACCTCCCTTATTAAGTTAACAATTCACTACCCAAAGCTCTACCCAACTCCTTCCCTTTCATCCTAGCTTTAAAAACCTGCCCTCCACCCCATCCCCTTTCTTCCCAACCTAACTCCCCCACACATTTCTCTCTGGATAACCTCTAAGCACTGAAGATGTCCTTGTACAAATCCGTTTATCATCAAACTTCATTTATCTTAAGATGTTAAAACATGCAACAGCATTTATCCTCAGAAACGGCAGATTTTTTCTGAACATAAGAGTAAGTTTGGTGTTAAAAATAGTGAAGCCATTTAAATACATAAATAATCCATCAGATTCATTACCGATTGTATAAGCTTAATGTAATGTCTACACGACTGCAGAGCATTAGTAAAATGAGCAGTGATTCTCACTGAATATGGAAGCTATTCATTGGACTTGCATGATTCCAAGCACTGTTTTGTGGCCAACAGTGCTGGTGACAAAAGAATGGTGCTGTCAGCATGAGTACACAATGTAAACAAAAGTACTTGGCTGTAGGCGAATGTATTATGTGAGCATGTGCAGATGGTCTATATGAAGTAAAGGCAAGAGACTTTTACACATTTAGATTCAAGGGATGAGGACATGAAACTGTGCTAATTTACACAAAATACCATGTGAACAGTGCAAGGTCAGTTATGGGGTGAGGGTAAATGGAGAATATATACTGAATAAATGCATTCACGTGATGATTTGACATAAAGAAACATTTTTTCCACAGAAAGACATCAGTTTTTATGCTAATAATAAATAATCCTGTTTCTAAGTGTTTAGCCGTGTATCTAACATAAAAATGGACATGTTAAAAGATGCGAGAGGAACACAATGCAACATTGTAAGAAAGGGTAGTAAATGCAATATTAATGTTGATAACACGCTGAGTTGAAATAATAGTTACCAGTGACAGTGGATATATATTATGGGCCATTCATATACAGTGCAGTTGCTGAATATGTCATGCACATACAGGGAATGTATATGTGATAACTGACTGTAGTGCTGTCCTCCATGGCATCCTGTATAAACAAGGCATGAGCTATACAACAGCTGTGTCATGCACAGCCAAAAGGGACATGTTTTAACACTTGTCAGTGGACAACCGTAGATAGAAGGGTATATTACAGTGACACATCTTAGACAAGTGTGTGTTTTATATACATGTGCATCATAATCAGTAATATAATAGCAATCAAAATACATGTTACAAGTGACAACACAGATCTAATGACATTGAAGTACTTCAAGGTTTCCATTTGTAAATGGAGCCCATCTAATACAAGATTATACTGGGCATGTTCACAAGAAATTACAGGTAACACTGCATAAAAGCATGTAAACAACACAAATGCATATATTAGTTGCATTAATAATAAATAAATAAAAAAGAGAATACCAGCTTCTTGTATTGTTGTTTGTGCAAGGTCAGTAAATTCATAGAATGTTATCACTGGTTAGAACTGAACAGCAAGATATGTAAGCCCACCAGCTACAAAGATGTGTATGAATCATATGCGATGACACAGTAGAAGTCTTAACAAAGCTTGAGACTCCATCTATGTAAAGTAATTACATCATATTAAAGTAAAATAAAGATGGTAAAGAAGCAAACAAAGGAAGCAAATACTAAACAGCATATAAATTCCTTCCACACAAGTATTGAAGACAGGAACAGTCCAAACTGGAATAAAAACTCAGTTTATTCATGCACTGGTAAGTGCTTTCACCCCTTCGGGCTTCCTGAGAACATTAAAACTTGGAAGACAAGAACAATTCTGCTTTTATACTTCCATAGTGTACCAATTAACTGATTAATCCAACCTGTAGCTAATTCATTCAATTTCATTAAAGTGGTAATCTCACTAAAAGAATCTCACACTAAAAGACTATAAATATAGCCTATGACTTACAAATATATGATCATTTAAAAACATAAAATACATTAACTACATAGTTTAAAAATAATTATTAATGATAAATTTGTAGAACATAACTAAAACCTAAACATACACTAGAACTGTGCTCTTTCAAGACATAGAGTAACACAAAAAATGCTCATAAAAATATGTTCTATAATGAGGAACATATAATGCATGCAAACAGACTACACACATCAATTATCATACTGAAAAATGATATGCATGTGTAATCAAAACATAAAGTAACACAAAAATGCTCATAAAAAATATGTTCCATAATGAGGAATATATAATGCATGCAAACCGACTACAAACATTAATACTCATGCTGAAAAATGATATGCATGTGTCAGCACAGAGGCATTACTCTATTAACTACTTGGCTATAAGCCTATGTGCTTTTAATAAGGGTTTCAGGGGTACCTTATCATTCAGGCCAGGGGTTTTGTTGGCCCTAAGTCTAATAATTCACTTAAGCTCACATCTTTCAGTGACTTTTCTAAGGTCCCCTCCTCGACTACTGGGACTAATAGTCTGGATCACCATAAACTTAAAACTATGCTGGTGGCCACACTCTTGGACATGTTTGGAAGGTGCATTGGTATCTGAGACTATACGAATCTGATAAACATGTTCTCTTACTCTGTCCCTTAACTTTCTGTCGGTCTTCCTGACGTAATATGCAGAGCACATTATACAGCTTGCCAAATAGACAGCATGTTCTGTCAAACAATCTGCACCAACACTAAATTTGAACTCATGCTTCATGACTGGATGTATAAACATCTCACTGTCATCATTGTAATCACAAAAATTGCATCTACCACAGCGACTGGTACACTGTGAATCAATGGCACCAAGACCACTGCTAGCTCTCGAGTAACATAGAAGTCTCTTTAAATTGTTTTTATTTTTATACATGAAAGTAGGATGGTCATCTATCAGCTCCTTAATGGTTGGATCTACTGTCACTACACCCCAGTTCTTAACAATGTCGTGTTTGGTCTCATTGGTATCCTGTGCATAGAATATGGGAACCCTGACTTCTGGATGTGGGGGTTTCTCAACTGGGTTCATACCCAGGTCATTTGATGAAAAGTAAGGGCGGGCACTACTACCCCTCAATGCTTCAACTCCTTTGAAACCCTCACATACTTCATCCACATTATAGGATCAAGTCAACAGCTCTCTTGCAATCCCTTCAACTCATTCTGAAATCCCCCATCAGTGGGGTTGAGCCTAGAAGCTCTCATAACCTGACCTTTGATCACATTCTTAAACACATACCTATGGTGCATACTCTTCCTATGCAGAAGTGTATTCCTGTGGCATGGCTTCCTATAAACACCAGTATTCAGGGTCCCATCCCCTAACTTCTCCACAAAGACATTCAAGAATGCTATATAAGTGTTTGAAGTGACCATGGTGAACTTCAAATAATTAGTGAGCCCATTTATCTCATCTAGGAACTCTACAAGTCGTTCCTCTCCTCCTGTCCATAATAAAAACACGTCATCCACAAACCGTTTGTAAAAACAAACATAATTCTAGAAGCTGTTTAAAGGGAAAAGTTTCTCTCTCTCCCAAGTAGCCATAACCAAGTTGGCATAGCTATTGGCACAGGATGTGCCCATAGCTACGGCATCTCGCTGAATGTAGACCTGTTCACTAAGCATAAAAATGTTATTTTCAAGGACAGCTTCTAAAAGTGAACACAAAAGATCTATAAACTTGTCACTGTGTTCAGTGTACCTTACCAATGAGTGGTGTATACAGCTAATACCATCATCATTTGGAATCATGGTAAACAGTGATTGTACATCGAAGGTCACAAACTCATACTCAAAATCTACAGACAGTAACCTTGTTTCATCATATAATTCAATAAGAAACTGTTTTATGTCTCTTAGAACATGTGGTATCTTGTCCACAACTGGTCTTAGGAACTTCTCCAGGTAGAAGGACATGGGTTCTTGTCACCCAACCCCTCCCTGCCACTATAGGTCTCATTGCTGGATGGTGGGGGTTCTTATGAACCTTGTGGAGTCCCTGAATGACTGGTATGAGTGGACAATCTACCTTCAGAAATGTATGCAACTCAAGTGTAATCACATTACATTTCAAAAGATCATCTAGCATGTCATACAACCTGAACACCAAAACCTCCACTTCCCCCACAGAAAGTATACCATAGGACTTCTCATAATTTAACATAGATACATACTATTGTCACAGTCCAATGTGTTCATTACCACTATCAGTCCACCTTTATCGGCTGGTCTGATTCTAAGGGCATCATCACATTTAAGTCGATTCAAAGCAGTCCTATGTCAAACAGATAAGTTTCCCCTTCTTCTCATGGACTTCCTATTAAGTTCCATCTGGTGTAAATCCTCTTCAACCAGTTTAGTAAAGGCATCCAATAGGGGGTGGAGGTTAGAATTGTACATGAGAGGTTTACAAAATGAAATTGAATGAATTAGCTACCAGTTGGATTAATCAGTTGTTTAATTGGTATACTATGGAAGTATAAAAGTAGAATTGTTCTTGTCTTTCAAGTTTTAATGGTCTGAGGAAGCCCAAAGGGGTGAAAGCACTTACTAGTGCACAAATAAACTGAGTTTTTATTCCAGTTTGGACTGTTCCTGTCTTCAATACTTGTGTGGAAGGAATTTATATGTTGTTGAGTAATTGCAGCCTTTGTTTGCTCTTTACCATCTTTATTTTACTTTAAAATGTTGCTGCTGGTTTTTTGGTAAGGAGCATTTACTCCCTGGTATCATCATTTTGTGTTTGATTCAATTACATCATATGATTGTGTTGCAATTTATATGAGATAAAATGACTCAGGGAAGCTTCTTCTATTGTAACTGTACACATTATATCACCTGTGAATGTGACTCATGGTTAGCAGAATCAGGATGTGCAAAATTTACATGTGGCCAGTCTGGGTTTTTGAACACCTATGTGATAAAGAAGCCACATGATATTAGAAAGAGTGAAAGCACCACAGTGCCACTGGTGTGCTACAAACACAAGATATTTAGGACTCTGAAGCTATGACATCATTTTAATGCTGCAAGGGAAATGTGTAGCTATCATTTCTTTAAAGTAGTGTTACTATCTTTGTGTTTCTCACACAACATTGCATGCTGAGCAGGGGCGGCTCGTGCTATTGGACTGCAGCCCTCCCAGCTGTAAAAAAAAGAAAAATAAACAAAAGAAGAAATAAAATAAAATAACAAAAAGAAAATAATAAAATAAAAGCAACAGCGAGTCCCAGAACATCACGCATGTGCACTCGCGGCATTTCTCGATATTCAGACTGCTGGTGAAACAGTCTGGAGCAAGCGCACAGAATCCAGACTGTCTACACCAGCAGTCTGGATTACGAAGACAACATGCAAGTTCAGATTTTCCCAGCAGTCTATGCAGTTAGAACTACATAGACTGGAAGGGGATCGGACTGCAACGTCCGCAGTCAGGCTGGTGGTCTCATGGGAAGGATAGGATGAGCCTCACGCTGCTCTCACTGGAAGGGCTTGCTTACTGCAGAAATAGATTTAACAGCTCAGCGCGGGGATGATAGAGTTTGCTGCTTTTACGGGGACAATGAAGTTTGCTGCTTTTATATGGACTTTGCTTGGCTCAGATAAGGTGTGTGTGTGTGTTTTGTTTTTTGTTTTAGCCCAGGATGTCAGTGAAACTACCACTTGAGTTTGTATTAGCTTGCATGTAATGGAATTTTAGGTTAATCAGTCAGTCCAGAGAGCCATGACACGTTTCCTTGTTTCCATCCGTCAGTTTATTTATTTACTAACTAACTTTTTAGGAACCAGATAGGTGGGCTGGTCCGTAGACTCTTTACATGCGACCTGGGTTCAGAGGCTGTAAACAGTGCAAGTATATTTAAGTTCTACTCTTCACGTATAATAGACTGTTAGGTTTACATAGTTGCAAAACTTTTGAAAGTTTATAAACAGTTATTCTACATCTTTTTGTGAAATTAATGCTATATAGTTTGTGTACATTTTTAATAAGGTAGCAGATTTGCATTGGGTTTTAATTCCTTTCTTTCTGAAATGTTAAGATACGCTGTTTTGTCCTCTGCCTGAGCAGTGATGGTGTTATGACATCTTGCAGCAGGAACCCATTGTGATGATAATAGCATATCCTTGGTTAATAATCTAACCCATTGTGATGATAATAGCATATCCTTGGTTAATAATCTGTCTGATGCTTTGCAAGCACCCATTTCCTATCCCCTTTCTTATAGTTTTATATTTTTATTTATATTTATCATACATTGTCTGTGTTACGACTGTTTTTGTAAATATGTATTACTGTGTTTCATGTTTATTATGAGATTTAGTCTTATTTTGTATTGAAAAGCATTTCTTGTAAAGAATTTGAGTTTTTTTTACATTTCATTTTTGGTCTCTTCTTCATCACAGCAAAAAAAAAAAGAGTTGAAAGGGCTCAAGCTGCATTTTAAAATATAACATTCACAGAAGGGCAGCACAGTGTCACAGTGGTTAGTTGTTGCCTTACAGTACTTGATTTTCCAATTTGTTTCATGGCTGGGATGCCTTACCTGTGTAGTCTGCATATCCTCTGTGTCCCCACAGATTATCTTTCTCATCCCAAAGACATGCCACAAGTGAATTGGCATTCTCAAGCTTTCCTCTTGGTAATGTGTGCATGAATTGACTGCTATCCTGTTCAAGGTTAAATCCTCTGCCATGCACTCAATGAGTACCTGAACCTAGAATTAAATTATTTGAGAATGAGTACGTGAAAGAAGTAACATTCTCAGCACAACTGCTTGCTCTGAGAAATCTATCAAGCTGGGGATGGGAATAATTGTTTTGACTTTGGATGGTGAGTGAGATTTCAGGCAGTGTCGACAAGTTGATCTGTATCACCTGTTGGTGTAAGACAGGTGGGATTTAGCCCAAGTCATAACATTTTCTCAGGCTACCTCAGCTTCTCCCTATTATCCACATTCCTTGACATCTGAGGACCCTCTCCAAATCCCATTAGCTGTGTGTTGAAGATAGTTGCATTCAGACTAGCCAAAGTGACAGTTCTGTAATTACAGCTTCAGTGAAATTTTCTTCTCTTTTTTTTTTTTTAATTCTGTTTCTAGTTTGTCTTCTAGTTTGTTTATAGAACAGGTCACCTCATATCTTTCCATTTTGGCAGTTAACTTTAGCCTTTTCTTAGTGTTTCTGTTCACTACATATAATTGCCCTTTGTTGCTAGTGCTATGTGAATATTATCACTAGAGAAAAAGCAAGAATCTCACTCTTATGAAAAAGGAGAAATTTATGCTTACAGTTCTTTTCAGGATAAAGAAAGCAGTTTATAATGTGAGTGTATCTGTGTGCCCCAGTTGCAGTGGCTAGATACAACATAGTAACCTGGTGGTGGTTAGAGATCAGGCTTGAACCCTGTACTGTGAGGGCAGGTAACAAGAGCCTGAATTCTCCACCCACCACCATTTATAAAATTTTTCAGATTTTTTGCTTCATATTTTGTTCTGTTCTGTTCCTCATAATATCTGTGGTTTCTAAATATTTAAATACTTAGATATTTGATAGTGCGGTGGTAGCATTGTTGCCTCACAGCTACAGGTTCCTGGGTTTGATTCTTGGCTGGAGTTCCTTCTGTGTGGGGTTTGCATTTTCTCCCTGTGTTTGTGTGGGTTTGCTCTCGTGTCCTTCCATGTTACAAAGACATGTGTCTGCAATATTTCTCCCTGGGCCTCTGCTGAAAATTGTTTTTGTTCCATCAGACTTTCCTGGTTAACAAATGTTAAATAAATAAAATTGACAGGCATTTGAATTTCAGACTTTATATTCTTCACAAAATACATAGCAACACAAAACCTTTTATTCTAGCAATTTTCTAAGTTTATAAGATGAATATTTGAAATGTGTCCCTATTTTTGGACTGTATTCTCCCATTATTGGCTTTGTCCAGGTTTTTTGTGCTAAGAGGTTGACAGCTATTGTGAGAACTGAATTCACTGAATATGTTTGAGGGCTGTATTCCCCCATTACTGGGTTTGTCCAGGTGTTTTGTGCTAAAAGGTTGACAGCTATGGTGAGAACTGAATTCACTAAATGATAGCCATTTTAGTTTCAGTCTTCCTCTCTTTCACAAAGCAACTGATTTGGCATATTGGTATGTTGCTCTGACTGTTTTGCACAGGGACCTGGGTTCAAGTCTGGGCAGTAAAATGTATGGTAGTAACACAGCATTTTATTCTAGCAACTTTCCAAGATTATACAAGCAATGTTTAATGTGTCCCTGGTTTTTGGGCTTTAGAACCCCCCCCCCCTTTCAAAATAATTTTTAGCTTTTTCCAGATTTATTGTGCTGTGAAGTTGAGATGCAGTTGAGTATTGAGAAGATTTTACAAGGAGCTGAGAGCTGCAGGGGAAGATAAGTTTAGTGCTGCTTATGCTGAGCCTGCTTGCACTGTTAATAGCACAACAGGTTGTGTACTTGCTTTTGATGCAGAAGTCTGTGGGTTCTACTCCCACAAGGGGTGGATGCTGCCGTACTGAGAATGTCTTCTTTGGCCAAGATGCTAACCATGAACCTGTTATCAGTTTGACATCCATTTCATATTGCAATATTACTAGCTTATACTTTTTTAATGTAATATAGGCAATTTATTCCTCAGGGGCAACATACACTTTATTTGTAGATAAAACCATGAAATATAAAGTTGTTTGCTAGCAGTAGCCTCTTCATTAGTTACAGATCTCTTTAATGTGAAATTATTTAAATGATTTACTTCTGCAGAGATTGTGCATATTTACTGATACTGATGGATTGTATAAGTTTGAGTAGACTTTTTTATGATGGAAATGTTCTCAATTGGGCAGTTTTGTCATTATTGGTGCATGCATTTTGTTTCATTGTTTACTGGAAAAATGTTCAAAACAATAAATTTAAACCCCCCCTAACAATTGTACTGTATTATACAAGGAATATAATTTAATACAATCCAGGAAGGTGTATCACACAACACATGTATGTTATGTGTGCAAGGGTCTATCATTTGAAAACAGCCCAAAGTTAATCTTTATACTAGCCAAAAGTATTTTCTTTGAATGTGGATTTCAATGCTGTTTCAATGAATGTGAGTTTCAAGGGCAGAGTTTTAATGCTAAGACTATTTTCATTGTGAGACTGCATTGCTTTGTTTAGCAGGTATTTTAGTGTTTGTGCTATAAAATACAAAATAAAACTTTCAAGTGAAATCCAAATCATCGTAGAAGTAAAGCAGTATGCACATTGTAGTGTTTATGGTAAATGGGGTGAAATAGCCAAGTAATGGGACATTGGAATGGCAGCAGGGGTTGGCTCCATTTGACCATGATTTTGTGAGGGGGAAGGATGGCAAACTCAGACAGCCCCGGCTCAACTGAACTATACCTCTCAGCTGTCCAGATTTTGACAGAATGAATAGATTTTTGCTTCTTCTTTTTGGTTTGTTCCTCATAAAATTTGTGGTTTTCTGGCAAATCATTTAGGAATTAAGTCACTAAATAACGACAGACATTGAGTTTCAGACTTCATAACCTTCAGAAAAATGCATGCTAAAGCAAGACCTGTTCGATCAACTAAGTTAATACAAGAGCAATTTTTAGTACCGTTTGTATGTTCCCCCAATATATTTGGCCTTGTCCAGATTTCCTGCGTTAACAGGTTGAGAGGTACATGCAAATTGCTTTATAGAGTTGGGCATATCCAAACCTCTCAACTGTCTCTGATTTTGGCTCAAAATATTGCTCTCCCTCTAATCCCTCCGCAAAATGTCAATTTTGGAAGAAAACATGATAATCAGAGTTATAGATTGCTTTTATTTCAGAAATGCATGCAGATTTGTTTATTTTGTCAGCTGCTCAAGCTAACAGTGCTAATATTAAAAAGTGTCCCTTCTTTGACAGGTTCCCAGCTGTATTGTGTGGCTATTTTATATTTTTGCATCACATTTTTGGCCCATTTTTCATAAAAATGTGGTTTTCTGGCAAATTAGTGATAAATCATTAAAGAGTGAAGTAAGAAAATAATGATAGACATTTGAGTTTCAGATTTCATACCCTTCAGAAAATGCATACTAATGCAAGACCTACTATTTTGTTAGAAAGTTTATAAGAATAATATTTAAATATTGTCCTTAATTGTGGTCCTGACTTTGTCCAGATTTCTTGCTCTGTTGTTGAGAGGTATGACAAATGTGTCAGGGCCTTTGCAGTCAGCCAGAGACATTTCAAATTGTGACATACTTGTTGCACCCCACTCCCCCATGTAGTGACTCTGGATGTGTCCAAGCAAGGCAAGGAGCAGTTATGCAGTGTAAGTGTGCAGAGTATCCCCCCCATCCAAGGTAGACACAAGTACTACATTGGCTTTTCATCTGTCTTGCTTGATTTTGTAGAATGTTCTGGTTTTCTGTCATATTTTTATACTGTTGATTATGCTTCTTATTATTCAGAAAGTGCCTGTTGCTCTATATTTAAGTAGCAAGGCTTTCATGACCATCAGGTAAGCTTGTCTGAGATTGTAAGATGCAAGTAAGCTTACTGTTAAAGAATTACCAACATTGAAAGCCTTTTTGTTGTTGCCACGCAGAAAATACTTGCATAACTAGATAATGTATAGGCCTTGGGTATTGAAATGCATATGACAGTATTTGTAATAAAGGACAGGATTACAATATTTTCAGAAGCTCATTACCTTTGTTGGAGCCTTGCAGTCATCTTTGCAGGCTTTACCCATAAACTAAACAGAATTCCAATCTATCATGTGTGGTCCATAACCTGTGAAGTAATCCTTTAAGCAATTTATCTTGAGCTTGTTTGCTGTTCATTTTTTACTTTGATCATGTTTTCCCAATGAAACAAGTAGATAGTTGTCAGGCAGCAGGTCTTTTCTGGATAAGAAACATTTTTAGAAGTGGGGGGTATAATTGCTACTTTCAGCATGTTACTTGGTACTTTTTATAAAGCTGAATATAAATTATAATTAGAACTGCAGTGCAAGGAGAAGTGGTTTGAGATGAGTGCTGCTTGTTTTTCTTGTACTTCGTTTTGACTGGCATTCCGGTCTTCTTCTTCTTTCGGCTTTTCCCTGTTAGGGGTCGCCACAGTGGATCACCTATCCACTCATGATTGGCAGTGGAGTTTTTTACAGTGTCGAGTTGTCAACCCAGCGCCCAACCTTCCACAGAAGGCAGACACACACACACACACACACACACACACACACACACACACACACACACACACACACACACACACCCACACACCTAGGGCCAATTTAGAGTGTCCAATCCACCTACATCATGTCTTTGGGATGTAGATTGTATTTAAAAAGTAATTTATTTTTTCATGCATCACAACCTTTTTGATTCCATCGAGATATTAAGTAAGCTGTCATGCAGCCAATGCATTGAAATATTTTTTTCTTCTACACTTCATTTTGCCTTGATTGGACTCTCATTATGACAGTTTGGCACCCAGGGCAACATATTTAATTAAAGTTCCAGTTTTTGTGGTTTTGAGCATAGCTCCTCCCCTTTCTAGTTGGCCGCACCCCTTCCCATTGCCCCACCCATTCAGCTGTCTCCTGCAGCCCCCCTTTGATTTGAAGTCACCAGCTGCCACTGATGCTGAGAGTATACCCAGGCAAAAGAGAAGTGTAATACAGTTGTCACTGTAATGGGAGAATGGCAACCAGGCACAATGTGTGGATAATCAAGGATGTGGACACATGCCTACCTAAGGCACAAGCATAAAGAACATAGTCTTATGACCTCATGTCAGATGAAAAGCTTTAGTTGTTCTCATGTAAAAGAGAAATGTCATCCCACGGCATCATCATTATCACAGAATATATTTGTTTGTGAAAAAGCAGCAGAAATCATTGTAATAGCAATCCTTATCAATACACAGCAGATAGCTGGCTGACAACATTAACAACCTGCACATTCAGAGATATAGTGACACAAGTGAGTCTAAGCAGTAATGATGCTGCATTTCAATAGACTAATATCACAAGGGAGAGAACACCACCTGAATCGTATGTGCCACAGAAGATGTTCTTCTGCAATTGTGCACATTTGAATGGGTATCACAATTTTTCATACACTGATGTTCTTCTCAAAATGTATGAAGGTGGTTGAAGTGCACAGTAACATCACACAGCTATACATACCACATGCATCAGAAGCCTTCTCTACACTGCAGGACAGACAAACATCCACAGGTGGTAATCCATCATTGCTGGACTCAAACCTCCTTCCTCTGTACTTAAACAGTCTAGACAGCAGTATCAACAGCCCATGCCACAGGATAGCCAATACAACCACTTTGATGTGCTTCTTTTTTGATACCATGATAGGAACATTGTACTTCCAAAAATGATTATGGCCTAGGGTAATACACATAATTATACATGACAGTACATGCACTAACATAATTTAACCAATGGTGGATTTGAACTTCTACCTATTTACGCATGTATAACACAGAATTAACCACAAATGCCAAAGGAGAACTGTGAGCTGTAATGGCACAGTGTGCAGTTTTGACATGTTGTCCTCATCAGTAGCATAGAGAGATGATGTTTTTGGTAAACATGGGAAAAGCAGATGGGGCATCCCCTCTCATAAAAAATTTCTGCTGACTGGAAGATGATAAAACACATTCATTCAGGAAGCTATATGTAACTGACATTGAAGCCTCACATAAGTTTCCCACTGTAAGATTTGAAGCTCCTACCTACCTAGTTATATAATCTAGATAGCACAGTATTAGATACAAGTGCCACAGGACAGGTCTAACTCTTAAAGGGACAGAGTGCACTTTTGCCTAGATGTCCTCATCACTGTGTTCCAGTTAAGATGTTTGTGTTGAAAGTGGGACACACTGCAGAGGGAGCTGCATCCAAAGTTATTTTTTCTCCTGAGTGGGAGTAGATATAGTGCATTTGTTGTTGAAGGTTTACTCCCATGACACTAGAACCACACAGATGCCAGAGTTTGCCAGTGCCAAATTCAAACCCTCTACCTAATTGTTACAAAGTCTACAGAACATAGTATTTAGCTGAAAATACTACAGGAGAAGTCTAATTTGAATTTGGAGAGAGTGCACTTTTGACACAATGACCTCTTGCATTAAAGACATTTATGGTAAAACTAGGATAAAGGGATGGTGGAATACTTGCCCAAGTTAAATTTTTCCACTTATTGGAAATTAATACAGCATGTTGGTTCAGGAGTGAATAGAAAAACTTGAGCTTTCTACCTATCTAGTTACACAATCTAGAGAGCACAGCATTAGATGCATGAAACACAGGAGATGCCAGGCTCTTAAAGGGAGAGTGCACACTCTTGACAGGATGATCTCATAAATGTAATGCAGAGAATGTGTTTGTGAAAAAGTGGGGTAAAGTGCAGAGGGTGCTGTGTCCAAAGTTATATGTATTCTCCTCAGTGGAAATGAGGACAGGAAATTTGACATTGCGGCATTACT
>NC_056748.1:687782850-687890350 GCF_019279795.1 Protopterus annectens
TTTTACTCTTGTGTGCTCTGTGCTTTGATGTTTTCTGTGATGTTCCCACACTAGTAACAGTGGTAAGGACTGAGACTCCTTAATTACTGATCCAGGTTTCAATGGAGGACATTATATTTTTGCTGCATTCTGGTGGGATATTTACTGTATGTCACAAGAAGTATAATAACTTAAGACTGAATACATAAATAATGAGAGATGCCTGTATGTCTGTGATATTAATCAAGGGGCTGCATTTCTAAGTGAAAAGCATTGTCTGTGTTTGTAAATGCATCTCAGATACATGCAGTTGCATGACCTGGGTAAGATATGATGGGTTAGGTTACAAACATACTTCATAACACATACTATCATAAACACATACTTATATGCGAGAACTTGATTATTACCACAGAAATAGTGTGCACATCATACATATGTATGCGCATTCTATATTAACTATCATTTGTGTCATGTTTTACATAATTTACTCACATTACATTGTGCTTTTACATCAAGCAGTAATGACACATTTCTTGCAATAAACAGAGTTATGATAATGATGCACATTTACAGTGGCATTCCTGAGCAAAATTTGGTGACAAATAGCATTCTGACCCACTCTGTAAATCAGTCAACTGGATTTGAACCCTGCATTAGATATCGTCGATCTTATACCTTGTGCCACAGGGAAAGTTATTTGGAAGGAGGTATTTATTCACTGAGTACTATTGAGAAAGCTAATATCCTTGCACTGTCAGCAGGCATGTATGTCTTACAGAAGGCAGCCCAAATTAAATCTTTCACTTTTTCCCTTAGGAAGTTAACCTAGTTTGCACACTGTCAAGCAAAGAACAAAAGGAATTAGAGAACAATAAATAAAATAAAAAACTGACAGAGAAAAAAGCTGAAAGGAAAACTTAATTTAAGCACAATGTATACTTAGCAATGACCAGAGGAAGATGTGTATTACAGTGACACATTCATCTTTTTCACATTTCCTTCACACATCTGAACTTTAATTTCATCATTAGGTCTGTAGGTACTGGAAGATTATTTTAATGGGGACATACAACTGCTCACATGTTGTCACTAATCCTGGGAAGTCATTATTGTCAAACAGCAACACAATGAAATCACACAATGTGCATAAATATGTATTCAGATGACCCCTCTTTAAAATTATCACATCACTGAGCCTGCATCAGCTGTTTTCTTTAAGATCACTGTACTTAAAACTTTTGCCACAAAGAAATTTACATGAGAGGTGCATTTTCTTCACTAAAGACTATCCAATGTGCTGACAACCAGACATTAACTTCAAATTGTTTGCACTACAGGATGCAGTCTGTAGCTCACTGTTGGGCTCCATTGCCAGTCCACAGTGTACAATGCCCAACAGTTCAGAAACAAAGATGAGAAAAGAAAAACAAATGTATACTGAAATAGAGGAAACATTATGGAACAAGAAGTTAAAATGTTTAGTTTTGGTATTTCCTCAACTTGGTTGTGTTTCAGTATGAGCATATGCTCATTTAACATCATTATATTCACACAAACAGAATGAGCCTGGATTACAACTGCATGTCACCAGAGGATTCAAGACACACTTCAGATTCTTATCACTATTTGCCACACACATTTTACTGTGAAGATAAAAAAAGGCTACCTATACTCAGTATGTGACATAGTATCAATTGACATTACAGGTGTAACAGAAAAACAATTCTTGACCTTTGTCTAGTGCAATTAGCAGACATATATGTGAATGGCCATGACAATAACATGATGGCAGGTAAAGTAAACAATGTAAAAACTGTACCTCTTTGCTTCACTTTATTTTGTGAACATCATTTCCAGATTTACATTTCTCTAAGATGACTGTTTAGTGTTTGCCTTTTGAATTGATATGTTTAAGTGAGTAATCTACTTCCTTAGAACTGCAGAAGCAACATTATTAAGAGGCAGAAGTTGTTGTCATAAGCAATTCATATCAATGTTAGGCATGTTCATCTCCTACATCAATCAATGGTAGTCAGGAAATTTTTTATTAGTACCTTCTTCCCAACACAACCTGATTAATATTATAGTCAGAATAATCATTCTCCTTTGCAAGCATATGGCAGGTAACAATCCTCAGTGCTTACCTTTGCGCAGGTAGGGCATGTGCATGCAATAATGTAGATCCTTACAACATGTTTACATTACATGCAACTGGTATATGTTTTATAATTCATAAGTGCTAATGAGTTCAGGCCTCATTTGCATAGTTACGGTGCTGAGAAGGCTAAATATGTATATACCAAGGTAATCATTTAGGTAATAAAATACGTATCATGGTAGTTTCACAGACCTGCATGCTGTTAATTGCTTACAAAACATGTTTCAAGTGACAGCTAACTTGATGCATGGGTAATTGCTTTCTTTTTTTTTTTTATAGAAAATGCTGTATTTTAAACATACTGCTAGACTACATCAGTAATATGGAGCTTTACATTTTTAAATATTTTGTAAGCTGATGTCAATTCTGACTTGGAGGACAATACCATTGGGTATACTGAAAAAGTTAAAATAGGTAATACAATTCAATAATTCACACTCACTTCTTTGGTGTTAGACTTGCCATCCACTACCCCACCCTGTGCCAGTGATGACTGTGCAACAGCCCTTGCACATTTTTAATATAGTTACTGTTCCACGTCTATGAGGGAAAGTAAAATGCTTGATGCACATTATTGTTCAAAGTAAATAGGTGGATATCGCAGATATGACAGTCATACAGTATTATTGACATTACTGTGCACAGGGAAGATGTCTCATCTTAGGCACAAATAACTATATGCATATGTAACTAAGCAGTTATTTATTTATTTTTCAATCCAGTTCCACACTTATCTTGGGCCTCAGATGTGGGGGGAAGAGGGTGCATATTTAGTATACCAGGTTTTGCTATACAATTTTGTGTGTTACACAGCCCATTATAAGTCAAACAGGGTGTAACAACCACTGTTTTTCTTCATGAAAGATGTCTGACAACAGTAGCAGCAGCAACTTTAATTAAAACCAGTTGCATATACAACTTTCCAATAGCAGCAGCAAATAACATGCATTTTCTTGGATTTCAGGGCAAATGGCTACAATGTGTATATGGTTCTCTATTATATCAGTGAATGCTTAAAATAGTGAACACTTTTATTGACCCTTTTAAATCGAAACCACAAACTACCAAACAAATGGAACAGTGATTTTTTTTTTCCCGCAGGGAAAAAAATCACTGGGCCATTTTTGGGACTTTGCCATTTCCTCTACTGTGGTGCTATCTCAGAGTTGGTACATTTAAGTAGGGTGTGTGTGTGGGGGGGGCACAGCCCCCCACTTTTTTTTTACGGAGCAGTGATTTTTTTCATGGGAAAAAAATCGCTGTTCCATGTGTTTGGCATTTTGCCATTTCGATTGTTATAGGTCGATTATACAGCGTTCACTATTTTAAGCTTTCACTGTTATAATATGGACCCGTGTATACATGATTGCTTTACAGCTTCGTGAAGTACGCTAACATGTCAGAATGGTTAATTATCATGTAATATAAATTCTTATTTTCTCACTAGCATATGCTGTTATTTATCTTTGTTTGGTTTCTCTACATTAAGTGTAGAGCCATTCAATTAAAACAAATAACTTGATATCATGCACAGTGTAGCACGCTGTGTACACGATAGCTGCACTTAGTTTAGCTGTTAATGAATCTGGCCTAATGTCTTCCTGCTTGCCTTTTTAATATGGGTATAATTATAATACAAGGAATACAGCTGACATGTTTATATTACAGGAAAAAGGTCAATATAATATAAGATATAGGTATGAAAACAATATTTCAAATGGTAATGCCTTTCTTTAAAAACTACAGTTTACAATGAAGAAATCTAGAATTATAATTCTGACATTCAAAGCTAAATCTTTCTGGTCTAAGGTATGAAATAAATTATACTTTACAGAATGCAAATCATGATTATGATGTGGATTTGTTAAATATATGCTTCTGACACATATATTTAACAATCTCTGTTATCTAAACATCTCCCTGCTTTATCCTCTTCACCATTTTGTAAATTTAGAAACAGTTAAGATGGATGAATTATCTTCAATTTTACTAGATTGGGGTAATACAAAGAAGTAGTAACTATACAGCATTTCAAAAATACATTGACAGATACCAAAAATAAACAATTTGCATATATTATGGAAGTTATACAAAGAAAAATGCATAAATATATCTAATAAGTTGAATAATGTACAAAGACATTTTGTGCCTATTAACAGCTTGATAGTTTGCAAATGTTAGAAACTGTTCATGTGACTCATTATTAATGCTTGAAGAAAGTGGAGGGTAAATATGGTGATGAATTAAAAGATGGAGTTCAAAGAAATAAGTTTATATAAAACATGGTAGAATGTGAGAGACTGACAAGGCAAATAAAAATGCATTGAAAGGGATTTTATGATGGAAGAAATATTAATTAATATGATTTATATGACACAGTACATGGTCAAGTTCTTTATAGTGTTCATGTGATACCTCAATTTTTAAAATAGTGACACATACCAGACTTAGAATTTGTTTTCACTACATTTGTCATTAAAATTGCATGTCTGTGACAGATAGGGGGTTAGATTTCCTTTGCTTTATGGGACTTTGAACTAAAAAAAATGCAGTTATTACATTATCTGAAGGTGAAGGAAGTATAGGATGGGGCATTTTGTATTTGAGACCTAATTCTTAACTGAGCAAGCATGGTGTAATGACGCTATGCCGTATGATTGTAGTAGCATTAATGGCTCAACTAGCAAGGGTAGTCAAACAGCTCTGCGCCATACAATATGTTGTTCTTCTTTCGGCTTTTCCCAGTTAGGGGTCGCCACAGCAGAACTCTGGTCCGCTAATGATTGGCAGTAGAATTTTACGGTGCCGAGGTGCCAGCTCGACGCCCAACCTTCAACGAAGGCATGCCTATTCACGCATGTCTTTCAAATGTCACTCAACCATGGAGAGGACATGCAGACTCCACAAAGAAGGCGCTCCAGCCAAGAATCGAATGGGAGAACCTCTTGCTGTGAGGCGACAATACTATCACTGCACCACAGCAGCTACTAGCATTAATGGCTCGTCTACAAAAGAAGTATGTGCACACAGTGCTGAAAAGCATGGTGTGGGACCTGTAATAGTCACTTGTGTTCCACTACTCCTCCATTGTTATTAAAGAAAGCTTCTTCTTTAAGGTCTCATAAATTGAACACAACTATCGACTATTTTCACTGAATACTTGCCTAGAGATATTGTCCTATCATAGCTATCTACTCGGTTTTTGTTGACTACACTCCTTACCTTCAATGCAACCTCTGTTTTAAGATGTTTATGTGCATTTAGGCAGGCATTATGAACTAGCCATTTTATGCATGTGTGACTATTCTTTATATGCAGTGTTTTGCTGTGTATACAGATGCATCACTGAAACAAACAAAGTTAATAATAGTTGCTGAACTAGTCGTTTTCTGCAGTTTATACCATTTTTGTCCATGTATGTTATCCTGTGTATATAGCTGTTTGTCTTAGTCACACCTAACCAAGTGCACTGCAACAGTGTCTGTTTGTAATGCTTTCATTGCCATTACCTAACTGTATTGCTCCCTCTGAATTGTACACCATCCTGTTTTAAGTACTGGTCCTCCCCTCTTACTGTATTATCTGTCTCCACCCACCCACCCTGTTAACACCAGTGACAGCTCTAACCAGTATTATAACTGCATTCCATCAGCCATATTTTTCCTTACACTTATCCACTTTCTTGTCCCTTTTTTCCAGGTATACGCTCCTGTTTCTGCCTAATCAATTCCCCACTGTGCTGCAACACCTAAGACTTTGGTAACCTTTGCAGAAAGTTTAGTCCTTTCAAGCCTTCCTGCCATAATAAAATATGTATGTTATTTATTTTCACCTAAATCTAACTGTGAAGTCTCCAGAGGATTCCCTGCACAACACCAGAACTCACCAATTACTCTCAGTCTTTTGTACTATGCTCTTTCCCCAAAACAAGACCCCCTAGTTAGCGTGCTCTTTTGCCTATGTATACTAATGTACCTAACACTCTAGCCAACCTCTAACCTATCTCCCTCACAAAACCACTATCTCATTACTCCTATAGGCTTTCTTTGCTCACTCCAAACCCTTATATTTCTCACTTCTGCCTATTCTTGTATTCTTTAAAGTCACACTTTCTATTTCTCTGACTACACTGCCCCATAACAACACCCTACTACTATTTCTGAGTAGTCCAAACCCTCTCTCATGTCAACTCTCCATTTGTACTCGACAACCCTCAATCTCTAGATACCATGGCCCGCCCCTTGGTATTCCTTCCTTCCTTCTACTGCTAAGACTTGCCTTACTCATTATATTTGAGTCCTTCTTTATTCACTGATAGTTTTGGTTGCCAGAAGCGCTGACTGGGTGTAGCCCCACAAAGGTCAGGCTCACTCTTCCCCCTACCCCACTCCTATTCCCACCCACCCCCTCTTCAATTACATTTATACCTAGCTAACCTCTTCCAAACCCATTGATTTATCCATCTACTTCCTCCCACTATCTCTACACACCCAACAATAACTGATCTACCCCACCCCTTTATCTTACACCTCTTCACATTTCATCCTCCTGCTTGGCTTCCCATCCTCCATTACTAACTACTTCAAATCATTATCTATCCCACTCCCATAAAATCTACTCCTGTCTCTTACACACCCTATATCTACATCTACGATACAACCATAATTACTCTAACAAACTTTTCGATTCATCCTTTGTACTCCCTCTTGTAACACTATTATGTCCAACATTCCTTAAGTTACATCCCTATAACACTGTCATTCCTTCACATAACATCTTTTTTACAATCTCACCACACTACAAAGTCTCTCTTCTCCTATACTATTCTCTTTACATTCTTTCTATCCCTCTTTCTCCTACTGCAAATAACAGCATATCAAATAACCTATATAACTTACAAAGCTACTGGTACAACAACCTACACCAAGCTAATCAAAGATATATCTAGACCCAACAATAAAAGCAACACAGGCTCAATCTTGGACTGGATCTTGGTCTCAGAGCCTAACAATATCTCCTCCTCTGGTATACTACTAAATACCATTAGTGATCACTCACCAGCCTTCACAATGTGTAACTCTCAGTATCAAATAACTACCAATTTAAGCAAACCAGAGACCTTTCTCACTTTTGCCCTATCACTTTTAATGAATTCTTGCTAAGCATCAATTGGGCAGCATTAAAACCTCTTCCTCGACAATGCTGCTGAATTCATCAATTCAACATTTCTTAGGATTTTACACAGTTTAGCTCCACTCCTCAAAAAAAGAGTAGAAGCTAAGCAAGCCAGATGGCTTACCAAGCCCACAAAGCAAATCATGACCGAAAGGGACAAAGCTTGGAAAGCTTGGCAAAAAAAAAAAAAAAAATTCTTCTGACCTCAGTCATTATACACAGCTATGCAATCAGGTAAAATGACTAGTCATTAAAAACAAAAAAGAACACTTCCAAACTCTTCAAGATCAACATAAACTAAACCCTAAGAAATATCAGGGAGCACTCAACTATCTTCTTCATCCATGTTGAAAAAATCCTTGCCCCAATGCAAACAGCCACTGAGATAGCCTCACTCTAACTCTTATTTTATTGACACCATAGCTAAACTTATCACCACCTTCCCACAAACAAATCCCTAACCAGCTGAACTTTCCTCATCACTCTCCCCAATGTTCTCTCTACCTATTATTCCCTTTCACCTATACCAACCTCCATCGTAAAAAAACTCCTCCTTAAGCTCAAACCTTCTACTAATGCACCAGACAACCTACTGGCAGATTTCCTACAACTTTCTGCAAGTTGCATTGCCTACCCTATCAGCATACTCCTTAACCAATAAATTCAGGAGTCCCTTGTTCCGCATATCTGGAAAAAAGCATATGTCCTTCTACTTCATAAAGGTGGCAACAACTCTGACATCTCCAATTTCTGGCCAATCACTATTCTCTCTCCCATTTCCAAAATATTAGAAAAATGTGCTCACAATCAGCTACTTAATCATATGGTTACAAACCAAATCCTTTCTCCCACTCAGTACGGCTTTAGGCAAGGTCATAATACTAACACAGCTCTAATTTCCTTTATAGACACTGTAAACAGGGCTTGCGATGCTGGTTACTTTTTCTCTTCACTCTTCCTCGACCTCTCATAGGCCTTCGATACAGTATCCCATCCCCTTCTTCTCTCCATGCTCTTCAACTTGGATATCACACCCCCATCCCAAAACTGGTTTTCAAACTCTTTCTCCAATAGGCAGCAATCCACCAAATGGCAACACTCCTTCTTCCCATTCTTAAACACTACCACAGGGGCACCTAGTATTTAGCATATTCATTAACAACTTCCATTCTACTCTTACCCAAGGCACTACCATCCAATATGCAGATGATTCTACAACCATCTGCACTGCCAAATCCATATCTGGACTACGTCATCTTACCCAAAATGCCTTTACAACAACTGAAACGATGTCCAAAAACCATCTTGCCCTAAACCCTAATAAAACTAATTTTCTAATATTTACCCCCAAAAAATCCACCCCTTAACAAGAGTGAACTCTCTGTGCACTTCCAGAACAACACTATTATTGAAGTTAATCCCAGTACTAAACTGCTAGGTGTCATCATAGATGAAAACCTAACATTCAACCTGCATATCCACAGCAACATAAAAAAATAAATAAATAAATAAACTCAGCAAAAACTGGGTATTCTCTACAGACATAACTATTTCCTTAATCTCACTGCAAAAAAAGCTCTAGCCACATCATTCCTGCTACCTTGTCTCTTATATGGTGCCCCAATCCTTACCAATATCCAGTCCACCCTGAAAAACAAACTCGACTCATGTTATAATAAGGTTGCTAAATTTGCAATTAATGCAAAAGTTTCAGCCCACCACTGTGCATCTCTACAACTAAACTACTCAAACTTCCACATTATCTCACTCACCTACAGCTAACTACTGCACATAAATGTATATATAAACCAACAGTTTGCCCTTCTCTTTCTTCCTTACTGACTATGTATCACCCAAACAGACCTATTAGATCAGAAAACAAACTGCTGCGAAAAGTAGAAAAGCCAAAGCTCTCAGCTGGTCAGATGTTCATCACTTTTATTGTCTTAAAACTATGGAAAACCTCCCACCTTCAATCAGAACCCCCAGCAATCCTGATCTCTCCATGAAGCCCCTAAGACAATACCTCTCTTCTTTCTGGCTATGTACTTGTGCCTGTACAACACTCTCCAAAACCTGAATCCTTCCACTTTAACCCCTTACCTTATTCCATCTTCACACTCGCATCCTTTTCCATCACTCGCAAACATTATCTGACGACACACTTGTCTGTGTTGATATATTTGACTTTTCCTGCCTATAAACCTCCATCAGTTAACAATCATACAGCTGATACTCTTCACATCATCTCATTAATTGTAATTTTTGTAACTGTAGAATCCAAATATGTACTAAGTAGGCAAATAATCTGTTCTTTGTGCTCTTATTACTCCAAGCAGTGTGACTATACTATGTACTGTGTATTATTTCATGTATGTATTTTTAATCTATGAAAATATGCTTTGTGCTCATATTATCCCAAGCATTGTGACTGTATATACGTTGTACTCTTTGGTTATTTCAGGTATGCGCTGTTTTAAACTATGTGGAGCTTTTCTCCCCAGGCCTCCACTGAAAATAGGCTCATCTAGGCCTAGTGGACCTTCCCAGTAAACAAATAAATTCTGCAAATTTTTCCTTTACTGTCCACCCGACTGAAAGATAAGAACAGGAATTTTGTTTTAGTAGTTTAAAAAGCAGACAATCTAGTAATAGTGTATGGAGAATGGCCGATTATCAGAGAGGTGTCTGGGACTGGTGGTTTTTAGAACTGGTTTAATGGCAGTTTTCTTCCACAATGACATGAGTGTGTTATGACAGAATGACTGGCTGTAAATGTGTTTTAGACGGTCAAGTATATATTCTGGAAATGTTTTAAAAAACTATATACGTAGGTCCTTAGGGCATAGAGAATCTTCATCTGAAATATTGTTTAGAATAATTTTTTTTTATTTTGATTTCTTTAGATTAGGATAATAGAGAGATTTCTGGTGGAGGTTGGTTTAGAAGGTAAAAGTTCTGAGGAGTGCATTTAATTGTTTGATGAAATCATTAGCTGTAATTGGTCCTTGGTAGTAGCATATGCATTTCTAGAATCTAATTTTTTTTTCTACCTAAAATCTTTATTACTAGTTTCCTGCCTTTAATTTTAAATGTATTTACTTTTGTCTGACTAAACACAGTGGACTAGTATTTTGAAAGAAAAAGACAGGGTATGTTTTGACGCTCTTTTTTTTTTTTTTTTTTTTTTTTTTTTTTTAAATATATATATATATATTTTTTTTTGTTATATAAAGGTTGCAAATGAAGAATCTTTCTTTTATCTGTTTGTGCTAGTTTCTTTCTTTATTTTCAAGTTACATTTCTGAATTCAGTTAGGGTCTGTGGCTCTTCGGTCATACATTTATTTCAATGAAGCACGTAGAGGTGTTTAGGTATAGGGATAAAAAAGTTATGTACCTACCATAATGTTCCATGTTTGTTGTCCTTTATCTCACCTTCCTTCTTGCTGGTTGGGTTCGGAGCCGATCCTCGGCTCAGACTCGGCCGTTTTACTATAGCTCGAGAGCTTATACTGGCTTGAGGCTAACCCCTATCCCAGCATGCCTAGTGGTAGCTACCCAGATCTCATGTGTGATAACACACACTAGATCATAAAAGTAAAATGCCAATTTTACTAAGCTCTTACACAAAAGGAAAACTTGTGTATAAAAAGAACAATGCACATACAATGGTTAAGAAGGAAAAAGGAACAACAAAGCATGGTCAACTAACCTGGTATGTCAACAGGAAACTTAGCCAGTGTAACCAATGAAGGAATTCCTCTTGATCCTCCAGGAAGGGGGAAGGAGGGGGGACGCAAGAAGAAAGGCGAGATGAAGGACAACAAACATGGAACGTTATAGTAGGTACATAACTTCTATGTTATGTTGTCCCCATCTCGCCTTCATTCTTGCTGGCTGGGACCACGTCCCCAGCACCTGGTTCTTGGTTGGCTCACTGGAACAAACTCTTCAGGACCGTGGAACCAAATGATGCCCTGTTCCGGGAGATCACATCCACTTTGTAATGAGGGATAAAGGTATGCGGATTTGCCCATGTTGCTGCTGCACAGATTTAATCTAAAGGTAATTTGGATTGGAAAACAACAGAGGTAGCCAAGGCCCTGGTTGAGTGTCCTCTGGCTTTCCCTGGAAGCTTCTTGTTATGCAAATCATAAGGATAGATTGTTGTGTCTGACAGCCACTTTGATGAGGTCACTTTTGAAACTGGAGAACCTTGTTTATTGTCAGCAAAGGATACAAACAATTGATCTGATTTTCTAAAGTCCTTGGTCCTGTGTAAATAAAAGTGTAATTGTCTATGAACATCCAATTGGTGGAGTCTATACTCTGTCTTGCTGCCATAATTGGGGAAGAATACAGGAAGCTCGACGGATTGATTTAAATTATACTCTGAACACTCCTTTGGCAAGAAGGAGGGAATGGTTCTGAGAGAAATTCTATCTTTGTGGAAGATGAGATACGGTGGGCGAATAGATAAACCGTGTAATTCAGAAACCCATCTAGCAGAGGTGATGGCAATCAATAAGAGAGTTTTCCGAGACAGAAATTTCAGGGGACAAGAGGATGCTGGTTCAAAGGGTGAAAGAACGAGAGAGGCTAAAACAAAGTTTAGGTCCCGGGGGGGGGGGTTCTCTTACCGGGGACTGTAAAAGGGTTGTACCTTGTAAGAACGGCTTGCACAGCTTATAGGACATGATGTTTGAGCCCAACTTTCCCACATAAAAATTGGAGATGGCAGCCAGTTGGACCCTAATGGTAGCTGCAGCTGCCCCTCATTCAAATGTTTTGGCCAGGAAATCAAGAATCTTGGGAACAGGAGCAGTGAAGGGATCAGTATCATTATTCTTTGCCCAAAAAGAGAACCTCTTCCATTTGCTAGTGTAGATCTTTTGGGTAGCGGGTTTGTGAGAAGACACCAGGATGTGTTGGACTGCTGGGGAAATGTTGGGGAGCCTGGCTAAGACTGAAAGTGTAGAAGACAAGCTGTCAGCTTGAGAGTTTGGAGGGAGCGGTGGAACATGTCTGACTGATGCATCAGGGGGTCCAGAACTGAGTCCAGTACCCAAAGCTCCACTTGTAGATGATGGCAGAGAAACGGGAACCTTATCTGATGAGGCCAGTAAGGAGCAATGAGGACGAGCTTGTAACCCAGTGACTTTGCTTTCTGAAGCACCTTGGGGATCAGAGGAAAAGGTGGAAAGGCATAAAGTAGTCCTGGAGGACAATAATGAACAAATGCACCCCTGGGTGACTGTCCAGTGGGGGGACTAAGGTGAAGTAGCTGCTGCATTTGTCGTTGATGGAAGTGGCAAAAAAATTGCAGCATGGCTGGCCCCATTTGCGAAAAATCAAGTTTGCAACTTCTTGCTTCAGGGACCACTCATGAGATATGAGGATAGCCCTGCTGAGCCAGTCTGCTATCACGCTGGAATTTCTGGGAATGTGAGTTGCAATCAGTAAATGTTGGGAAGACATCGCCCATTGCCATACTTGAAGGGCCTCCCGACATAAGGGATAAGATCTGGTCCCGCCTTGTTTGCTGATGTAGCATACCACTGACATATTGTCTGTCTGAATTGCAATAGTTCCGGTAGGTAGGGAGTCTTGAAGTGCTTGCAATGCCAGAAGCACCTCTCTCATCTCTAGAACACTGATGTAAAAGTGTGGCTGCCACATTCCTTGGACAGTCTGTCCCAGATAATGCCCCCCCCCACCCTATCTGGGAGGTGTCAGTTGTCACTGAGGCTACTGGATGGGGGTCTAGAAAGGGTCTGCCCAGAGTCACCTGGGGGGAGACAAGCCACCATACTAAGTCCTTTTTGCAGGATCCAGTGATTGAGATCATATGTGACATTGGTAAATCCTGGAACGACCACTGAGCGAAAAGAAGCAACTGCAGAATTCTCATGTAGAAGTGAGCCATAAGGACTACAGTATTTGCTGCAGCCATTGAGCTCAAGACCTTCAATACCTCACTTGCCTGAACTTTCTTCTTTTTCTTGAGGAATGAAACTTGCTGATGAATGGCTGACACCCTGTCTTGAGGTAGCTTTGCTATCATGGCTCTTGTATCTAGGTCTGCCCCTATAAAGGTAATACACTGACAAGGCAACAAGGCAGACTTTTTGTAGTTTATGGTGATGCCTAGCTGGGAACAGGTTCGAATTATGTAGACCCGTGCTTTGATCAGTTGATGCTTGGTGGTAGAAGTGATGAGCCAGTCTAGATATGGAAACACCTGGAAGCCTAGACATCTCAAGTGAGCCATGACCACTTCCATACGCATGGTGAAAACCCTGGGGTCTGTGGTGAGACCAAAGGCCAGAGCTCTGAACTGATAATGACTGGCTCCCAGCTGGAAGCGTAGAAATCTCCTAGATCACCTGTCCATTTTTATGTGGTAGTACGCATCCTGGAGATTGATGGAGCACATCCAATTGTCCTGACCCAAAAAGGGAAGAATGAACTGCAGTGTTACCATCTGGGACTTCACTTTTTTTACTGATTTGTTTAGCTTGCTGAGATCCAAGATGGGTCACCAGACCCCTGACTTTTTTGGAACTAAAAAGAACCTTAAGTAAGTTCTGGATTCAATTTGGTCTGTGGGGGCTTCTTGGATGGCTTTTTTCTAGCAATCTTTGTACTTCTAGGATCGCTTGATTCCCAAAGACTGGGTGGAACATCTGCGACTGAACATTTTGTTCTTGAGGGGAGTAACTGGGAAAAGGGAATTTTGTAACCCCTGGATATTACTGACAGTATCCATGCATCTTTCACAATAGTTTGCCAGGCTGTTGAGTACAATGATACTCTGCTCCCGACTGCCTCCAGAGGTGGACAGTCAGGCCTCCCTTCAGGAGTGCTCGAAGGGCCTAGCAGAGAATGTCTCTCTGTCACCCTGCTGTTGCAGATCCCCCCTGTTGCAAGGCCAGCATCTTCTGTTATTGTTTTCCCCTCTGCCTCTGGGGAAAAATTCTCCACATGTGTCAGGCAAAGCTCCCTGGGATTTTTGAAACCACATTTTCCCACTCTTCTGACCTTTAGGGTAGGGTCTAGATGGAGTGGACAAATGGACTCCTATGGCAGAGTGTGTCTTTCCATCCTTTTCACACCTGGTGAGAGCTTCTTTTACCTGAGTCCCAAACTAGGACGAGCTATCAAAAGGAGTACTGGTAAAGGTCTTGAAGGGTTCCGCAAATTGACAAAGGCACATCCAGGAGCATCTCCGCAAAGCAACTCTGGCATCTGCTGCCCTACTCGATCCATCTGCCTCATAAGAAATGAGCCTCATGGAGGAGTTAACCACTGAAGTCAGGGTAGAAAGCTGGGAACCTGCCCTGTTTGCAACTCCCTCAGCTGTAGGATCCTACACGGTATCTTCCAACTCCTTTAGGAGATCCCTCTGAAGTCGCGTGAAGTGTGACAAATAATTCAGTGACCTGAGAGTAAAGGTCGCTGAAGAGAACATATGCTTCCCATACCTGTCCATCATATGGGACTCCTTGTTTGGCAGATGGACAGATGAAGTTTCCGCAAGTTCCTTCTTAGTGGCTGCTGCCACCACAATAGCATCAACAGGAACCCCTTTGGAAAGGAAGGACTTGTCTTCGGGGGCAGTTATAAATTTATTTGGTCTCCAAGGAACCGGTTCCATGGTCTCTGGAGTGCTCCACCCCTTCCGACTCACTACAGACAAAAGGGGGTCAAAAGGCGGAGACACCCAAGAGGTGGAGGGTCAGGAACCAAATGCGTCCAGGTAGACAGGCTCATCCTGAGATGGGGGCTAGGGACTTCCAGTCACCTCTTTAACGATTTCCAAGATATCTGAAAAGGAGACATCCTCAGAGGAGGACCGTGGGGACCCTTCTGAGTCATCCAAGTCTGTGTCTGAAGTGATGGACTCAGGGGAGTCCAGATGCTTCCTCTTAGATTTTTACTTCCGAGGGACCTCCTCTGAATGTTTGGCGGAGGTTTTGGAAGAAGTGGGGTCACCCAATGGGGCGTCCTGGGGCATAGGTTCCCTACACTTGGAGGGGGGAGGAGAAGGGTCAAAGGCAGGCACAGGCACCAAGGGAGAAGGAGCCGATGGAGTCGAGAGTGGAGCAGTCCCAAGAGACAGCTCACTCCTCATCAACTCAAAGGCACCATGGTCCCGAGCCGAAGGAGCCTCTGGCTCTGAAGAGCCCAGAAATCTCCTGTGAACTGAGAGCGATGGCCCTGAGGCTGATGTGGGAGCCAATTTCACATGTGCTGAAGCTCTGAGAGGGAGAGCAGGGTCAGACAAGGGTCCGATGCCACTTCCCCCCTCAGAGCTGATGAGAATGCTTCGGCATCCAGATCCCTTGATGGACTGAGACATCGAGGAGATCGGAGCGGGAGTCAGACCCGATAAAGGAGAAGTAACCAGAACCGACGGTTCCACCACCACGACATCCATGCACTCCGGCTCAGAGCTCAAGAGAGTCAGAGGAGGAACCTATAGAGAAGCTAGATAGTTGAAGGGGCCAATTCCTTATGGGCTGGGCTCTAGAGTAATTTGGCAAGTGTCTGTGACTTGAGGAGCCTATTGACCACTCTCTCCACATCATGATCTGAAAGCCTAGAGGGCCAAGAGGAGTGAGAGGAGGACCGGTGACTGCCTGCCACAGATTGCAACAAAGGAGACTGTGGAGCAGAGTGTACTAGCTCCAAAGAGGGAGACTAGGTCCATTTATGGGCACAGACTGGCTCTGAAGACACTGATGGAGCCACCAGAGACGTAGCTTTGTCAGAGCCAACACTGGGAACCAACAGAGCAGAAGATTTCACAGCAGATTTTGGTTGTTCCAAAATCGGAACCATTGAGGATGGTTTAGGAGATTTGTCAGACTGTTTATCTGGCTGAGAATCCAGAGGCAAAGGATCCTGAGGGTCCTTCAGAAGGCCACACAAAATCAGCTTGTTTATTCTCTCCTGCAGGACTCTGGAACTGAAAGCATGACAGAGCATGAGTGCTGCAGGTGAACAGCCTCTAAACAGTAAACACAACTCGTGTGCCCATCCGTAAGGGACATTTTTTGGCAGCACAAGTCGCACTTCTTAAAGCCAGAGGGTTTTGACTCTTTAGACATGCTGGATACCAGAAGACATAAACAGCAAAAAACAAGGCTATAATGGCTAGCAAAAACAGAACTACAAACACTACCACAAACAAGGATACTATTTTTTGGAAAAGGAGGAGAAGGGGGAGAGCATCTAAGTAAAATGGTGACTCCCCTAATAGGAAAGCCTCTAACTTAAATGGCTACTCCAACAGAAAGTGGGGAAGAAAAGAAGAACCCTCTAAGTTAAACGGGCTCAATGGGAAAGCAAGGCCTAAGAAAACAGCCACCAAGAAAAACCAAGATCAGCAGCTGAAGAAGTTCTGAAGATTGTTTTCTTTAAACAAGGACTAAAACAGACACCATAAAGGTAATCAAACTAATAAACCTAAAAAAGGAAGATGGCAAAATACAAAAAACTGAGTACTTAGCCTGAGCCAGTAGTCACAATCTCGATGCTGCAAACAGCAAATGAGATCTGGGTAGCTACCGCTAGGCATGTTGGGATAGGGGTTAGCCTCGAGACAGTATGAACTCTCGAGCTATAGTAACACAGCCGAGGTGGAACCGAGGATCGGCTCTGAACCCAACCAGCAAGAATGAAGGTGAGATGGGAACATAACATACATTGTTTTGAATACCTAGAAGTGTACAACATAGATTGTAGGTAGCCAGCTCTGGGTTTGAGGATAACAGAGTTGGGACAGAGTCTTATTGAACCAGAATATTTTGGAAGATTTCTCTTGCATTTAGATCAGAAGGTTATTTTTTGGCAGTTACAGTGATGCGTGTGTCACTAATATGACTGAGCAGTGGTCATTATATATAGGCTGGAGAATATTTTGGGAGGAACATTTGTATATTAGATCTAGAGGAGAATGACTGTTAGAGCTAAAGCTTAGTATTGTAGGTTTATTGGTTATTTAGAGTAAACCTCGGTCTGCTAACCATGAATGTATTGCATAAATGCTTTGATTAATTGTTCAACTTTTGTTCATGAGGAAGAAAAGTAGTGAGCTGCAATGCAAAGGTCAGGACTTTGATGTTAAAGGGATTTTTACAATATATTGACAATACTTGAAAAAAAGTAGTTAACTGTAAAGTATACTGATAATGTATTGTGTGTTCTTCCATTATGGGTCTTGGTCTGCCATTAAGCATATAGCTTGTAGCCACAAGTGTGACTGGAGGGAATGGTGGTATTTTGACCCATGAGTCTTTAATAGCTATGACATCAGAAATGTGATCCTGGTGAAATGTCTCAAGCGGCAGTAATTTACTTTTGATACTTATTTCATTGAGAAAGCAACATGTAGTTTAACTAGAGTTAGTGCCAGAGGGCAGTCAAGGTTTTCCATCAATGTTGCCCTAATGTAGAAATAAAAAAGTAACTTGTGTGTGTTTAACAAAACATCTTGGCCACTTATGAGGCAGTAAGCAATTATTTTGTGCTGCTAGATACAACTCTCACTCAGATGTGGTCAAGAGAGAGAGTTGCTCTATATGGGCAACAGACTGACTGGTGACAGATGTGACTTAGGTGGAAAGTGCAGAGCTTATTGCTTTTTGAAGATACCAGTGAAGCCACATTGTAGTGCTGTTATACCTCATTGGACTCATGAGATGTCATGTTATTGTGTTTGTGTAGACATATGAGTTAAAGGATACTGTGCGCACAGAACTGTTAGCTAGAGAGGCTGTTTTGGTAGAGCACATCTGAAGTATGCATGTAATATGGAGAATAATAAGGCTGTCCTTTCTAGATATATATATATATATATATATATATATATATAGGTTAATGGTAGCTCTGAAAATGTTAGCACTCTGCATATTTTATACTCTTGGGATACATGTCGTATAAGTAAATATCTTCAAATAACTAAAAGCGCTATTGCATATCATGTGCTCTATTTTCCTTCTTCTCCAAGTCTGTGTGTTTTTGACAGTAGCATGTATGAAGACTGGGGTTGTGGGATCAGAGTTCCAACATCAAGGATTATTGAGGAACAGCTCTCCCATCGATGCAAAATTAAATGTTTTTCATAATTTTATGAATATTTTAAATTCAGTTATTTGGACATGTGAGATTATTCTTCATAGTTATTTCATTTATAATGTTTACAGCTAAAGAATATGAGATGTAATTTTTTTTAAACAAACCAAGCCAATTTTGGTAAACACGGCTCAGTTACTTCTCTGCTATAATCATAAATTCACATTTATCATCTAGATAAAAACATTCTATACATAAAAGATAATGCCATGAATGATGCATTTAAACATAAATGGTGTTAAATGATGGTTGCTGTGAAATGTAGCATCATTACAGAGACTTGTGAATGACAACATACAGGCAAATACAGACGCAATAAAATCAAAAGGCAATGCAAGTGTCTAATTTTAGAATATGGCAACATGACTAACTAGAATAGTATCTGCAGTATTTAACTCTGTTTAGTTAAACCATAAAAATTGGTGTCATTTGTTCAGTCTGGTTAACTAATTTTAAGCTAATGGGGGGTAGCTCAAAAACATAGTATGGCCGTCCCGTATCACTTGAAACTCCTGTTTGGCTGCTTTCTGTATGAAATTTCTAGGTGCTTACTGTATCTGCCTGGCTTTTGTGCTGGTTATCCAGTTTCCCCCTTGATTTCAGAAACCTACATATAGCTGAACTGGCAAGAGGTATGAATGTGATTTGAATTCAGCTGTTTGTGTATGCACTATCATGGGCTGACATCTTGTCCTTGTTCAGTTCTCTGCCGTAAACCACGGAGTTGAAGGACATCCTCTCATTCTCTTTCCCCCCTGAGTAAGATAATGTAGTTATCAGACAATAAATACTGATGTTAATGTAGCACAGCCTGTCTTGAAAAAGAGCTACTTGTCTTGAATGTAATGTATGAATAAATCACAGTACTCTCAAGAAGACCGATTTCAGTAAATAAAAGATGTTCTTATACTTTCACAGACTGAAAGGCAGAGGTGTTAAAATGCAAACGAACCACAAGCATACATAATGAGTAAAATAAACAAGTTTACTACATTGTTGCACTTCCTCAGAACCACATATGTTCTAATTTAAAAGAAATCAGCATTGTTCTGTCATTATCCAAATTACTGCAATCTGCAGACATCTGCTACCTTTAATCTTTATTTATATCTTTTAAAATAAAAAAAGGACTGAAACTTGCATAATTGTTCTCTCTTCCTAGCACCTGCACATTACAACAGACTTGGATTAAAGTTCAATAACAGCCCATTTGTGCACTGCTCACTAATAAGAAATTACTAGAAAATTATGTTTTGTATTTCTGTGACACATACTTCTTTTATACTCTAGAAAAATATGCAAAGACGAAAAAGCATCTGAGGTGGTCAAGGAACAAGATGACAATGAGTAATCTCTCCCAAAACAAGTTTCTCAGTTAAAGAAAATAATTTCATATATATATATATATATATATATATATATATATATATATATATATATATAAATACACACACACACCCATATATATATATATATATATATATATATAGATAGATATATGCTTGCCTATTGGGGCCGTTGGTGGAATTCTGTTTCAGTAACAATCTATGTAAAGGCACAGCTAACTAGTTCAGATTTCTAGATGTAGTGAGTTATGGTATCATAACACTGCAGCTATATACACACACACACACACACACACACATATATATATAAAGATATATATATATATATATATGTTTGGGTTCACTACATAAGACTGAAAGTTCATATGACCGAAGCCCATTTAACTGAGACCAAATGACCGAAAGTTCATTTGATCGAAAACCCATATGACCGAAAACTCATTTGACCGAAAAACAGCACTGGCAGGTATATGCCCTGTTCCCCACTGTAGTGCGACCGTGGAGTTAGAATATATTATTAGGAGCAGAGTCGGGGCAAAGCCCCCCACTTTGAGGGGGTGTGGGGGGCATAGCCTCCCCACATAATTGCAGTTTATGCACTATTATATACATGTGTATCCATTAAAAATGCATTAAAACATACATCAGTAAAAACTGGTTGCAAAATGTGGGGGCCTACACCCCCCCACACCCACCAATGTGAGGGACTCTACCCCCCACACTCCGCTAACTTTATATTCTCACTCCAGGGTCGCACTACAGTGGGGAACAGGGCATATACCTGCCAGTGCTGTTTTTTGGTCATATGGGTTTTCGGTCAAATGAACTTTCGGTCATTCGGTCTCAGCCAAATGGGCTTTCGGTCATATGTAGTGAACCCATATACATATATATATATATATATATATATATATATATATATATATATATATATATATATATATATATATATATATATATATATATATATATATATATATATATATACACACATATACACATATATATACATATATACATGTATATATATATATATATATATATACACATAGATATAGATATATATATAGATATATATTTATATATATATATATATATATATATATATATATATATATATATATATATACATATATATATATATATATATATACATTTAGTGTAGTTTGTGCATGTTCCAAGGCTAATACAACAGTCAATTTCACACATTGTAGTAAGTGCTATGTGTCATATTTAAAGGAAAAATAGTGCTTTAACTTTTGTGATAAGTATTACTATTGCTGGTAATTAAATATTAAGTGAAATTGTAATAAAAGCGGATATAAGTTTTTTTCTAATTTTTTTTTCCTAACAAGATCATTTGATTTAGTGTTTAAGATCTCAACATGTCTACCTTGGGAATGAAAAGGGTTATCCTACAAGACACTTAGATTATATTAATTTGAGACATAATATTAAGAAAACTACACAGGCTCAAAGTTGGTCATACATTCTATGACCTAGTAATGATGAGCATCTTCTGCAGACAATGTATTTTCAAAGTCTTTTTCCCTCCATTTCCCCTAAACACCTGGACCCTGATTTTTCAATGACCAACTCAGTCCACCCCATCTGCTGAGGTCTGAGTAAACAAGGAGTGGGAGGTAGGAGCAGGGGTCATAGACGTCGTCATTCATGGTTCAGGAAGTTTTCCTCTTGGTTCATAGCTCCTTTCCTTCTGGTGGCCTGACAAACAAACCACACAAGACTTGTCGTATCAGCCCAGTATCATGATCATGCTTCTACATACATGCCATTATATACCTACAATGCTGTGTACCACTTCACAGACCTGAATGGAACTCCTCACATGACATCTATCAGTCTGCCACTTTGCTCTCTGTTGGTGTAAGTAAAAAGCCAGCATTAGCCATTTGTTTACACCCCTGATAGCTAGATCCTCTTGATCATTAATTCCTAAATGATCTAGAATTTTTTATTTCACAGTATGGGCTTCAAGACACTGCACCTTGAAACTAATATTCATATTGAGGAAGTTCTGAGTCAAATCTTAGAAGGAATAATTTATTTGCAGTTTCTTTTTTTATATTTTGGCTAGTTAAACTTTTTTTCTTGTTGAGCTATTGAAACTACTCAATTTAAATTTACTGCTTTTATCTCTTATTTATTTATTTATTTATTTTTAAGAGGAATTTCTGAGGATCAGTCTTCTTCTTTCGGCTTTTCCCGGTTAGGGGTTATCACAGCGGAACTCCAGTCTGCTAATGATTGCCAGTAGATTTTGTACGGGTGCCGTGGTGCCAGCTCGATGCCCAACCTTCAGCGAAGGCACACCCATTCTAAGCATGTCTTTCGAATGCCACTCGACCGCTAGGAGGACATGCAGTCTCGAATCTGTAATTGACCATTACATTTGGAATAGGCCACCTGTTAAAGCACAGCCTAGGCTCTGTTGTATTCTTTGCATTTTCCTTTACAGTAGAGACTATAGAGACAGATCAGTCTTCCAGTCTGATACTGTGTGTGATAACATGTTTGATGCAGACGTTTTTAAAAGATCATAATAATGAGGTGGATAACTGAGCATGTGTGAATCCTCACCAAATATTGATAGAGCAGTTTCAAGCATGAAGAGAGAGATTGGTTTTAGTGGCAGTCAAACCATCTGTAATGATGCTTTATTAGACTCATTTAAATCCAAATGTGCTAATTATATAGTATACTAGACAACAGGTGCTTCATTCCTTCAAGAAAAGAAAAGTTACTTGAAGGGATGATAGATGTGCCAAGGTGAAACAGAATGGATCTTTGCAGTTGCCATGTAAATGTTGTGGTTTAAGAATCATGTCTTAAGACTATGGTTAGCAAACCCTAGCAGGAAATATTACGGGAGATGAAGTGAAGTCTATACATTTTAAGAATGACAGCATTTTTTTTGTTTGTTTTATTTCACACATATGTGAAGGATATTTGTGAGTTATGTCTCTTCCCTTTCTTCTTGTTACAATTCTGGCATAGGTTACTGAAGGAAAAAATAAATGCTCTCTTGGAATTGTCACAGCTTGCATGGTAGTATGAAAGTTTTGACCTTGACTATTTCTGATAGAAAACAGGTTACATTAGCAGTCCAGGTTCTGGAAGACGCAACATGACAGTGAGTAAGTGGGAAAAAAATGGCACTGATTTGCCCATTCAGTTGGGGGGATGCTTTTGGTGGAATTCTGTTTCAGAAGCATAATCTATGTGAAGGCACAGTTAACTTGTACAGGTTTGTAGATGGAGAGAGCTATGGTACCATAATATTGCGGCTCCTGGGCATTGCAAAGTGTCTTCTACCCAGTAAAGGATGTCTAAAGTATTCACAGAATGCTCTCTCTTCCTGGACTATGTCAGCAATCTCTAGCTAAGAATTATACATCTGGACAGTGAAGGGGTAAAAAAGGACTTCAATTCTTTTGTGGACTGTTGTTTGATTTAACACCATTTTTAACAAATGTGCTGAAGTTGTCTAAAAGAAAGTCTGTTGTAAAAGAAATGTTATTGTAGCTCTTCTTGCACAGATGTGACTGCTTGTAGATTTGGGCTAGAATACGAAAGCAGCAAGTTAATTAATAGTGCAAGTTAGCCCTGAAGTTAATGAAGTATTAAAAACTTGCTCAACAGTGGTTGAATATTTGAATTATCTTGAGATGCTATGATTTTAATTCAGTGGAAATGAAATATGTTGCTTTTGCAGTTGCATTTAATTTGAATTTAACACATCAGAAGTATTCTCCTATGTTCTAATCAGTCTCTTGAAGCTAAACAGCATATTTGGCACCTTGCAAAAACTCCAGAATTCCTCCAACCTAGTCATTAATGATATTGATAGCAACACATTACCTCTTGTAACAGAGCAGAAGTATCTAGGGATCACTTGATACCTTAGTCTTTTACTGGCCAAGCATGCCGACAATATTAGTAGCAAAATACTCCAACAAGTAAAACTATGCTAAGGAAATCCTGCCTCCTTACCTCTAAACTTGTAATGTCTTAACTAAAAATGTGTTTATTCCTAAAAGACAATATGTAATCCCTTTTGTAACATTACACTCCAGCTCAAACACATGTAAAACATAAACCACTATTAAGAAAATCTGTTTATTTGTTCTCCTTGCAGTACGCACATCTCAAACCTGTCAACTTGTACAGCAGTATAGCTGTACACCTGTAAATGACAGAGTCATATTTCTACTTAGCCATCAAAAATGAATAGGTGACAAATAATGTTAAAAGTGGGACTCCGTTCCAGATGAAAACAAAACTAAAAATCAGGCAGCCTAACTACATACAGACAGATTTGAACACAGCTTTGTGTTCATTAAACCTCACTTTAAAACCTTCACAGTGGAAAGACCTATCTTTAGGATAGGCCCCACTGTTTAGAAATGGTTACCTGCAGAAGTGAGGCCACGAGAGACACTTGAATTAATGAAAAACAAGTTAAAGGAACAACTGTTTTAAGGGCACCAAATGCTGTTGTTTTCATGATAATGGCTAGTCTTTGCAGGTCACACTGTAGTAAAGTCTTTCTTTGAAAGATATACTTTAAAAATTATCAGTGCTTGAATAACTACCTTGATTATACATGCTGTAAATAATATCATCACTTGCATAAAGTACAACTCTGTATTTTCTCTACACTGTGTAGGATTTTATCTTTGTTTCCTGCACTATGGTGTCCAGCTCATGGCACAAAAGGGTCTGTTGACCAGTCCATTTACCTGGTTATAAAAATGAAATAAATAAATCTGCAATTTCAGTGATCTGCACCTGGGTGCTGTTTAACAAAAGAGCCATGCAGATCATTTGGCACATTTTAGAACTATCAGACTGAAGTATTCCTACAATCATTATGGAAAGTTGTGAAGCTGAGAACAAATTTTATTGCAAATTCAAAACAGTGATATTCATTTCAAAATATGAATATAGTACGATAATCTATTTTTTTTATGCTGAACATCTTCAAGTTTCTACACTAAAAATGGTATCTCAAAATATTTCCATATGTATTTTCTGTGCCAGTACAAATCTAATGCATTTACACACAGCTACTTATCAAACATTAGTGGTTGGAAGTGTCCTGTACAGACACAAACATCTAGAAAGCAAATTTTCCCTATAAAATTACCCATAAAACTGTACCTGTAAATCAATGAGTATAAAACAACTAGCTTGTATGCTGAAAAGTTAAAAGCAGTTAGTTTGCATGTTGAGTGGCACTGCCTTTGAAACTTATTATACAGCCTAGTCTAGTCACTACCCCTAAAAAAGCACCCCTAATAGCCCTCTGCAAACTCACATATGCTATACCCTTGTAGATTGCCAATTATAGAACCTCACAACATGGGGAGACAATTTCCCAAATTATTTTGTAGCAAATTTCTCATGCTCACTGACAACCCCTTAATCCTTAAAGAAACAGATACAATACGCAGGATTTGCACATACACAATGTCACTGTAGGAAAAGCTCTCAAATAAAACCACACAGGATAAAAGCAGCTTATCAAAAACACAAAGACTACATCCCTCCACATATAGTGTACACCTCACACAGAGACCAACTTACACTGAGGCACTTAAATGCAATTTTTTCAAACCCCAAAGACCTCCTAAACTTTCCAACTGCAAAACTTATTCTGATGAAAACCAAACAGCACTCATAAAAAACAACACCCAATACCTCACATAGAGCCACAGTAAGTGAAGGCCCAAATACAAAGCCCAAAAGGCAAATAAACACACTACCCAGGCCTCTAGTCATAGGGGAATCCATTGTATTACACACAGATGTTCAACTCACCAGGCTGAACAAGGAGGACAGCAGTTAGTTGCCTGTCTGAAGCTAGGATCTGCCAAGTTACCCATGCACTCAAGTCATTATACCACAGGTGCCAGCAGGATACAGTCATAGTCCTTGTAGGTGTGAATGACCTGTGTAGTACCTCTCTAGGTTATATGAAGAGAGGCATTATAGATCTCTCAGAGGATGTGCTTCAGGCTGGGATATGCCTAATTAGAGCAGTATTCTACCTTCACCAAGGATGATGTCACAATACAAACAAAAGAAGATTTACTTTAATAACTGGCTTAGTTCCTGGTGTCATTCTAGGGGAATACAATATTTATCAGCATACTAGGACATGCTTTGCCTATGATGGTCTGTACCTGTTCCCTCTAGACTTCTGAATATTCGCTAAAGCTTCATCTTCCCCCACAGAGTTATGTTTAGGCAATGCCGAATTATCAAACCTTCCAACAAAGCAAACTCAACCCAAGAATATTTTAAGGTGTTACTCCTTAATGTCAGAAGCTCCACTCCCTTCAAGGTCACCTTACCCTCGAGAATACACACATCTGTGCAGATACTAAGACATGGTTTAATGCCACATAAAATACCCTGCCAATGTAAGGTTTCAATGCTTTCCACACATTCATGGACTAAAGGTGAAGGAGTGTCGATCTACATTAAAAAAAAAATAAATAAAAATAAAAAAAAATAAGGGGGTGGGAGGTTGGCCTAATGGTTAAGGTGTTTGCTTTACAGACACAGGGTGCATGGTTTGATTCTCACAAAAGATACTTGACTAGGCTTAAAATGGCCTACACAGGCAGATAGCCTAATCTATGAACCTATAACAAACATACCTCTAGGTTGGTTAAACAGGATGACGCACTGGAGGCTATCCACGTGCAAGTTGCCATGGACAAGATCCCATATCATATAGGAGCTAGCTTTAGGTAACCCTCTCTGTCCTAGAAAACCCACCGCTCATATTTTCACTTTCTGGAGACAATCATCATTCAACCAAACACCTTACACATGGGGGACTTTAACTACCCTTCTACAGACTGGAGATTTTATATGGTCTCAAATTTGCAGGCACAGAGATTCCTAGACTTTGTAAACACAACAGCCCTTGACCAGATAGTTGCTATGTGTTCTAGAGGTTCTAACATACTGGACCTGGTATGTTCAAATATGGGAGAATGTTGCACTCTCCCCATTGTCATGTTCTACCTGGTAAAGTCTGATTACAAAGTTCTCTTTTTCAAAATAAATCAGTGTAGTAACCCCAGTAAACCCTGTAACAGATGGGATCTATTCTAAAGCAAACTACCTTTTATTAAGTAACAATTTGTCAAAACTCAATGTCCCTTCAAAATCAGATAATAATGCAACCTATGAGGAAATGTTTGCAGCAACTCTGTGCAACACTGTCACTAGCTACATAGAGGCTGCTGCACCTAAAAGAAGTAAGCCCTAAACTAATTCTAAAACAAACCACCCTTGTGGGATCCTAAATTAAACAGGCTATATAACAAAAGGAACAAATCATGGTTAAAATCAGGAAGTTTGCAAAAATGAACAAACTCTCAAAAAACAAATAAGCAAAAAGATAGCAGATACTTCCTAAAACAGAAATTTATTAAACATTAAAAATGATAAAGCGCTTTTCATCTACTCAATAGCAGACTTCATCAGACCACCATTTAATACAGAGAATCCTTTAAAAACTACTGTACACCAAAACTTACTGCCCCCAATTACAACTTCAAAAGGAAATGATGTAAGTATACCATTAGTACAAAAAAATTGTTAAACATACATTATGCTAAAAATATATAATTTTTGACATATTCATATAAAAATGAATAAACATAAAACCTATGCTTATTAAAAAGTGAAGTTAATTATTAATTATTAGTTCATCTACTCCTCAAAGCTTTTAACCTTAAAAGACTGTTAATGGCACATTATTCATTAAGACCTGATTTATAGTACGACTGTAATAATAATTGCCATCTTAATTCAGCTTTTTCTAAAATTAAACTTCAGGATCCAGCCCTTGGGATTCGAAATTATGATCAGCACATGCCTGTGTATGTTTCACTAAAGCATTAGCTAAATTCCCCCTCCTTATGGCATACAAATGTTCATAAACCCTTTCTTTTAGCATTCTTGTATTTTTTCCTATATAATATGCAGAACATTTTTTACAGTTAGCTACGTATATCACCCCTTTTGATTTGTAAGTCAATTTCTGAAGAATATAATACTTTTTACCATTAATTTCAATCTGTTCAACTTGATACATATACTTACAAAAAGTGCACATAGCACATTTTTTCATACCTCCACCTTTTTCTTTCCTGTAACATCGTTCAGTGAGATTTTTGATATTCCTACCCTTCCTTGCAATCATTTTAATACCATTCTGAAATTTATTGGTAATAATTGTTTCATCATCCAAAAGTCTAAAATTTTAAAAAATTATTGATTTAATTTCAAATAAAATGCACATTAAATGTAGTTATAAAGGCAATGACGTAATCAATTCTTTCCTGTAACATCGTTCAATGAGATTTTTTGATATTCCTACCCTTCCTTGCAATCATTTTAATACCATTCTGAAATGTATTGGTAATAATTGATTCATCATCCAAAAGTCTCCAATTTTTAAAAATTATTGATTTAATTTTAAAAAATGCACATTAAATGTAGTTATAAAGACATTAACATAAGCAATTCTCATATTTTGATTAGCTCTGTGCATTTCCACCAATAATCCATCTCTATTGGGAATAGGTACAAAATAACCATTTTCTCTTTTTTGTTTTACTTCGAGAAACAATTCATTCAGCAAGTCCTCTGGGTAGCCCCTACTCAAAAACATGTTTATAAGATTCTTACACTCATCAAGAAATTCATTATGTAAACTAACCATCCTTGCGGCATGCACCAATTGGTATTTTATAACCGCTGTTTTGTTAATAACAGGATGGGAGCTTGTATAATGAAGAAAGCTATTTGAATATGTGGGTTTTCTGTTAATTTTTGCCACAAACCTCTTGTTGACCTTGTCCTTTCTCAGATTCACATCCAAGTAATTACTCTCCTGTCCATCAACATTGTAAGTAAACCTCAAAAATTGAGTTGTATTATTGATATATTCTTTAAAATCATCCACCTGCTGCTGCTCACCCCTCCATAAAATAAAAATATCATCCAAATATTGCAAATATAGAACAATTGGTTGAGTGTAACTCATTGCAAACACAATTGTTGTCGGAAGCTGACTATGATAGGTATAAGTACGAGCATCAGCATATTTTCACTTGTATTGAGAACAATATTGCGGAATTAAAAAGAAAGAAAAATAAAAAAATTGGCTAGAGACATGCATCAATACAGTCAAAATTGTGCGTATCCAAACCCCCTACCTGTTTATAATAACAGTAATAATAGTGAACATTTGCAGTTTAATAATAATAATGGAGCAGTGTTTGAAGAAAATGAGCAACAGAATGAAAGTGATTTGCGTAATAATGCACAGGGCTAATCAAAACATGAGAACTGATTATGTTAATGCCTTTATAACTACATTTAATGAGCATTTTTTTAATAATAAGCTTAATATAGGCCCAATAATTTTCCTTGTATTTTTTTTTCTTTTTCAACCACATTATCTAATTTAGATAAAAGACCCTTTCCAATTATTTTTGCTGTATCATAAACATATGAAATTCAATTTAGTAACAGAATTTCTTACCTTTGGCTACATTAATTTACTTTTCACAAATCTAGTTTGTACATCTAACCATGTCATTACCTAAATCATATTTATTATATAATCAATAGAATGCAGTTTTTCATTTATCAACATTCATCAGCATTTGAAATCAATATACTACTCTTTTCTTTAAATGTAATTGTTGTTGATAACTTTGAAGGTGAAATATTGTTTTGGGGTTTACACTACATGGAAGAGAAGAAAAATCCATGCTTTATATGTTGGATTTCTATAAACAAATTTTCTAAACATACTTAATATGGTAGAAATATAATAAGAATTTATTGCTTAGTGGTTTCTATCTATAAAATAACATTTTAACAGCCAGAGAAAAAAGTTACTCAATATTAAATAGTGATTAAGATATAAGGAATGATTAGATTTTTAACCAAAGAACTCCTTGTAATTCTTTCCATTTAGCAGTGCAATAGGTATTCATCCACTTAGCTATTGTTTTAATAATTGATGATGAGGAAGTTCCAAATCAGGTAGACCAATCAATCCAGACGTCCTATCTCTAATATAATAAGTTAAAGCTATTCAGGGTTTGTTGGTAAACCAAAAAAAAAAATCAAGATTAATGAATTTAGTTTATACAATTTCTTTTAGGAGGTAAAGATAGTGATTGAATTACATATGCAATTCTTGGTAGAATGATCATTTTAACTATAGTGATTCTCTCATCCATAGTAAAAAAAAAGTTCATTCCATTTATTAACTAGATTTTTTAATAATGGTTAGACTATTATTATAGTTAAGTATTTTTTATCTCATTAATATTAGCAGTTATAATTATCCGTATTTTATTTTTTCTCTTGGACTAAATACTTAGTAACTATATTGCTTATATTATCAATATTGGAATTTATGGGCAATATTTTTGTTTTGGCAACATTGAGAGTGCAGTTTTTTTTCTGAAACAATTCCATTACCTCAAATACAGCAGAAAGTGAACTATTACTTCCATTTAAAATCAAAAGAATATCAGCAGCAAATAATTGGATTTTAGATATCAAATTCACATTAATCTTTATGCCTTTAATATTTGGATTTAATCTTAAAAGGTTAGCAAATGGTGCCATAACTAGAGTACAAAGCAGAGGTGATAAAGGACAGCATTGTTTGGTTCCTTTGGAAATTTGGATCGACTATGAAGTATATGTACCTATTTTAACATGAGCATAACTATCATAAAGAAGATGAAGATAATGTATAAAATTACTAGAAATATCACATTTCTTGAGTACTAATAAGAGATATTTACAATTAACAGAATCAATGACACTATAAGTATCTAAGATGATTAGTGTTAAATTATCGTTTGTTTTACTTACATAATCAATTATTCTTTTATCATAAGAATTTTTATTTACTATAAAACCAGCTTGATTCTTGTTTATCAAAAACAGTAGTTATTGCTTTAATATGTTAGCACAAATCACCATGAATATTTTATAATCTATATTTGAGAGAGAGGTCTACAAGAAGAGCATGCAGTAAGGTCTTCATCAACTTGACAGGAGAAATGAGGATATAATTCCAGGATGCAGGAACACTTATTAGATCTTTAACAAAAGAAATAACTGTAAGAAATATGATTGTGGCATCTTTGGGCATTAGTTTATAGAGTTCAGGTATACCACCACCATTACTAGACACTGAAATAGGTTTATCAGTTTTTTTCATTTGGTCATCAGATAGTTTGCTTTTTGTATGGTTTCTTATAAAGTCTCACTTACCTCTTCAGGATCTATTACTGCTTTCTGTTTATTAATTCTATTAAAACGATTCCTGAATTCTTTCAATATATTTTTAGTCAAACCCTTATCTTCTACTTGGGTGAATAAATATCTTTAATATGTTTAAATTTACTAAGTATTTTTGTTCTAACAGCTAATCTACACATATATTTGTGGTTAACATAAACATTATTTATTTTAAGCCTCTCTAAATTAATCATGGTTTTATAGTGTAGAATTTTTAAATATTTGTTTAAGTTGATAGTTTCTTCCATCTTCTTAGTATTGTCTTTCTGGTTGCCTAGTTTTAATCTACCTAGTATCCTTGTATCTCATACAATTCTTTATGCCATTGTTTTATTTTTTTCTTTATTAAATACCACTTAGTGATTTTACCAAATAGGTATACTTTAAGTGCATCCTATATATAAATCTCAGAAATATATTCTGTATAATTCAGTTCAATAAAAGATTGGATTTCTTTTATATAAAATCTTTATTTTTTTTTCAGATTAGTTATCTGCACTGACATTCTTTTGATCTGATTACTATTATTAATTTTTAACATCCATTCAAGAGTAATAGCATTGCGATCAGAAAGTGGACAAGTTACAACTTCATCTTTACTTAAACTATTTATCAGCTTGTTTGAAATAAATAATCTATCAATTCTAGAATGTATATTATGCCTATGGGAAAAATGAGTAAAAAAAGTGATTCTGAAACTGAGAATTCATTTATAACTCTAACATGAAATCATTCAGTATAATCTGCAAACATCTTAGCAGTACTATTATCTTTATTAGTCAGAATGCAATTAAAATCTCCTGCTAAGATAATGTTACATTTTGAGAGTTGAACAATCTGATCTAACTATTGTTTTCCAGTTTTGACTCTTATTCCTGGAATCCAGTAAATATTAATAAAGGTATATACTTTTCTGTTAAAGTCTATAGTTACTGAACAAAGCATACCTTATAATCCTTATATGCATTAATAATTTTAGGTTGGGGTAGAGAATTTTTCCACAATAGCTGATCCTCTCTTTTTTGAATATAATGTGAACTGGTTAGGAAAGAATAAAATGTGGAATTAGGTCTGTCTGTAACTTCCAACAGAAAATGTGTCTGTTGTAAGAATACAACATGGGAGTTGAATAATGTTAAATATTTGCAAAAATGTCCCCTCTTGCAACTATTTAACCCATTAATATTGATACATATGCATTTAAGATATCACTTGTTTACTTATCTATAAGTTAAATGTCATATATCCATAAATTCTAATTTGTAACAAATGATAAAAGACATAGCCTCTATCACGAACTGCCAGTTAACTGACAGACAACAAAATGTTTAAGAGATTAACCATAAATCTAGCAATAATTATTTTAGACATCCAAAGAAAAACAAAGAATTTGGATATTAAATAAACATATGCTTTTAAACCCCTTCATTCCCCACATGGAGTCCAATACTCCTAGCTTGAACAGCTCAACTATCCAAGCATTCCCTCCCATCAACTAGCATGAGACCAGTTCCCCTGCACTACTTATTAAAACAAGTTCATTACTATCAAGTACATAAAAAAACTATTCAGGACCAAGAAGAGCTCATAAACACAAAAACTTTATATTCATTTTATCTGTTCATAATATTACTCATAAATAAAACAAAAGCAAATTATACTTAGTTCTAATATACTGCATATAAAGATATACTATGTGTCCTAGAAACAAATCAGTTTCCCCATATAATCATCTCTTGCCATTCAAAGTGGTAATAATAATTCCATCTATCTGTACCACTGCTTTTTTGCTTACATTACAGAGTATTAGAGAGAGAAATGTGTTGGCAGATTAGGCTAAATGCCACAAACCATCCTGGGCTGGATGAGGTGGTGTCTATTTTTAGCGAATTACAGAGGATAGCCTCCTGGTTTTACGTGAGGTTCGTGATTTTTTTTAAATAATATTTTTAGAGTAAAATGTATGTTTAATGTCTTTTAAAACCTAAATGTGATTTATGTTTTTAATTTTTTGTAATGAAATTACATACTTTGTAGAGTTGTGATTTTATTGGTTAAAATGTAGGTGTATCCTTAAATGAATGGTTGAAAATGGGGGTGTGGTATTTTTCATTGATGGATCTAGGACTTGTCTTCATTTGCTTGGTATATTAACTATGCTTTTTTGTATCACTGCTTTATGCTTACATTATACTGAATGCCTTATGTCATTACATCCGAGTGACATCTCCAAGTGCATCTGTACTTCACTCCTACTAACACCTCAAGGTGTCAAATATTGTTTGTTCATATTTGCATGAATAATTCCAAAACCATGCTATGCACAAGGTTTTAAAATATTTTATGTTAAAGCTTACACAATGGCAAACACAATTGCATTAATATTTGACCTCTGTCTCATGCAGGTAAATAGATGTAAACTGTTGTTTTTATGATATTAATTTATATAGACATAATTTTCATATCTTTCTTAATATTTCAACAACCAAGAAGCACAGACAGAACTCCTTAGCCTTATATGAAAGCTCTCAGCTAGGTGAATAACATGCTGATGACAGTATTCATGTAACTTGAGTGGTTACTGAGATATTGTAAGTTGTTTACAAAATATTACAAATGTAATAGTTACTCCCCAGGATTTACTAATCTTCCGTGTAAGACTAGATTAGTCTTACATGGAAATCCCAGTCTAAGAGTATGATGGCAGTGCACCATGCATATTAATGAGGGTGCGCTGCCTCAACTCTAAAGCTTACATGGAGCATGGATGAGTGTAGAGGGTGTGTCGGACTGCCGAGCAGTCCAAACATCCATGCCCCTGCAATGACAAAACTCGAGAAATGTCGAGTTACATGAGCAAGTCCGCTCACATGTATACATTGTAACATTACACTCCCCCATATGTTAAACCTCATACAAATTTAAAAATTAAAAGAATTTTTTTTTTTGTTTTATTTCCAATATAGCTGGCCGTATTTGAGCGTGTTTGTGCAGGTTTGCCCATTGCTTAGCTACAGTTAGCTGCTTAGACACCGAAGAGGATAATAAGAAAAATATATGCAAATTAAGCAAAATAGCGATAGCATAGTGGTTAGAGCCTTCGCACAAAGAGGAGGCATTCCTGGTTCGAGTCCTACTACTGCACATTCCATTTTCTGTTGGAAATCTGTATACAAAAATATTTCCTGACATTTATAATGTATAAGTTTTGTAAAAAGCATTCAAATGTTCTATGTAGTAGTGAACGAATTATATATATATATATATATATATATATATATATATATAGATATAGATATACATATATGAAGGTGAAATGGTTATGCATTCAGAGGCATGAATAACTTATTTTAAGCAATATAAAGCACTGCTACACACATTTTAGCAGTATTTAGCATATTTAAAACCAATTGCTTGTAGCTGAGCACCGCGTTAACAAGTGCAATGTCTTTGCACGTAGCTGCCCACCGCACCAACCATCGCAACTACAACGTATTTGCGCATAGCTGCACAACGCGCTAATCAGTGCAACGTCGAGCAACGTTGGTCAAAGTCGGGCAAAGTTGAGCAAAGTCGGCTAAACATGGCCACACCTCCTTTACTGTCCCTTAACCATTCAGGTCTGGCCAGTAGGAAAATAAAAAGCAGTGACAGGGCTCAAACTCAGGATACTGTGCACTATAGTCACAGTACATAACCACTAAGCCATGACAGCATTTCATAACCATGCACTTTCAACAGACACATATCTATCAAAGGAATATTAAACATTGCCAACATCAGCTAAGCAGGTGTACCTACAGCTGAGTTTTTTCAAAACTGGCCAATCACAAATAAGTGTGGGAAATGAGGCATATTTAAGCTCCACAGGTGGGAATACTTGCCATAACTGGATGTAGCTCCCTTCTGCAGTCAGCATGGCCGGTGTTGGAGAAGGCACTTGATTTCAAGTGCAAAGCTGGGGCATTGAGGAGTCCAAAGTAATGGTTTGGCTCCTTATCCACAATCATGAGGAAAGACTCCTGCGGGGCCAGTACCGGGGCACCCAATATAAAATGGAGGCCTGAAACAGTCTTGCTCATGATCTCACCAGTGCCACTGGCATTCCTCAGACTGGTGAGCAGGTCAGGCACCATTATTCTGACCTGAAGCGACGTAAGGAGGATCAACTGGACCAGTGGATCCAGGAGTCCCGTGCGATGCCTAATGCCCCAGTACTGAGTAAGTAGCCATTGTATTAAGTAGTTAAGAATTGCTATGCTTGTCTATACTATGGATAGGTATGTCTCAATATCACTACATTTACTTCACAGCTGCAGGTGTCTGGGCTATGAATCAGCAGGCCCATGAAGATAGGTTGCAAAGGCTGTGTCATCAGGCAGGTTAGTAATTATTCTGCATGTACTGTTATATAAAATAAATGAGAGCGCCTTCAAAAAGTGTTTTAACCCAGTAAATAAAGGTGTAATAATCCCTTAATAAATGTATAAATCCTGGAGTGCGCCTGTGTCATTTTCTTTGATATGTTGTTGTACTGTTGTATTAAGCAGTATTAACTTACACTTGGGTAGGCCCATATAACGTGGATGAAGGGAGTGCCAGTAGCTTTTATGCATATTTACAGCCCTCAACTGTTGGTTCATGCCCAGCATGTACAGGTTAATCTGGCACATGAGTAGCTTGGTACTGTGTTCCCCAGAAATGTAGGGAGCTGTTAACATATAACTGATTCTTTCACCTGAACATATCTAGATAATTATATGAAAGTAGAGCTTTCAGTGTACCATCTTAGCAGTAGTGCGTGTGAGCAACTCTCAAAATATGTAGCAGTAACATCTGCATCTTGGACAGTTTGTATGTAAGATACAGCTCATGTATGTAATGATCTAGCAAAATCCAATTGCACAATATAAGGACATTGGGTAGTGTAATAATACATTTAAGGGACATATAACTGCATTTAATAGGAATGTAGTGAAAATTAGAAGGATATATAAGTTGTTAATTGAGCTATCCTTTTCCACCCTATTGTATGTGCACAAAAAATGCAATTCCACACCTCAATCGGTATGTCTAATCTCAAAACATTTGTTGGGACATATGTCCTATTGGTTTATAAATATTTGCATTTATTTCTATGGATGTGCCCTGTTAAAATACCACAATATTGGTGACCTGTTGCCATCAATTCAACCTGCATGCTGTTGTAATGTCCACTATTGTTCTATATATGCATGGGTTATGCTTGCTTTTCAACTGTTGAAAATCTGGCGTGTTGGGTTAATGGGAATACTTCTACATGCTGTTATAACTAATTGGGAATGCTGTTGACTGTTACTAACACATATCTTTATTAAACCCTCCAAAACATAGTTCGTATGGGAAGGCCAGCCCCAGCGGACCCACCTGTCCCACCTCAGCTGGCCATGGCACCTGGCACCAGCAGGTCTGGTGCCCAGCCTGGGACCTCCTCCTCTATTGGCCCTGTGCCACCTTTGGGTGGAAGCACTGCAGGGGATGGGGCTCGGCCCCCCCATGCAAGCATGGGTGGAGGAGGGCCACCTATCAACCTTCGAACTGTCCAGCTGTGGTGTGTAGAGAGATTGAACGTTCTGTTGCAGAACCTCTACACCAGCTTGAGGCATGAGTGGCGCAACTCCTGGGTCAGCCTGCCCCTCCTACACAGTCCCTAGAACAGCCACCATCTGGGCCGTGAAGGTGCAGTGGTGACTGCCCATGGGTGGGGACCTCAGTCCCGCTGTTTCCATCTGTGGGCTCATGGGTTTGCAATTTCCAAACATCCCTCCCCGTCAAAGGTGTTCACCCACCACATGTGTCATATACCACCCCTGTATGTGTCTTGTTTGTCTTGTCTGTTTACCTACCCGACCTACCTCCTCAAATATACCTACTTCCCCTACCCCACATTTCACTCTCACCTGAAAAAAAAGGGCAATCTGCTCCCAAAAAAAAAAAATTACACCCCATACTTAGCTGCCTATTTTGCACACATGTCCACTGGACACATAAAATGTAATTTAATTGGCATTACAACATACTTCGTTGCCCTCACCCATCTCTCAGGGGTTGAAGGTTTCATATCTAACTCCAAATTTATTCCATATGCACAGATGTTGCTGTTAAAGAAATGGGCAGCAATGGACCTTCCCTACACCTGTCCTGCACATCCCGAGCTACTTTCCATACTGTCTTTCCCTCTTTGTGCCTCTTTTTCACCACTTTCCTTTCTCCCCATTTTTCTTTTCTTTCAAAGAAATGAGCGCGGGGGTTAGCGGAAGTAAGCACTATTAAGCAGTAGTTAGCGGGTTTGAGAAAGTGTGCGCTTGTTTGAGCTTAGCTAAGCATTGCTAAGCATCGCGCAAACCCACTTACAACTGCTTAAAAGTGCCTTAGTCACTCTGTATGTGAGGGTCCTTGTTCTGCTCAGGAGCAAAATAAAACACCTCGGTCAGTCTCAAACCCCGGACCTTGTACACACTACACAACATGAAGCAACACTAAACAACGGTAGATATACAAAAAGTTGGTGCAGAAATAAATATATCATGCATCAGAATGAGTGAATGTAAAGGAAAAATAGGAATGCCATACCACACAACTTGTTCTGGGGATCTTTACCAACAGTTGTTGTGGGATTACATTACATGACTGTGATAGGAGAAGCAGCCATTCTAGCAGGAAATAATGTTGCACCATCACTTTACAACCCCACACAGTATCACAGCAGGACAAACACTGGCATATCTGTTTAGGGCAGAGGCCATACCTCCCAACTGTCCTTAATTTTCAGGGATGTCCCTGATTTTGACACAAATTTTATCTCTGTCCCTCTGAATCCCTCCTAAAACTATTGTCTTTGGCCAGAAAGGTGGTGAATTACACTTAATGAATAATGACAATAATTAAGAGTTCGACACTTCCTTTACTTCAGAAAGGTGTATTAATTCATATGCTCTGATTCTCTCAATGTTTCAACTTAATGGCACTAATATTTTAAAGGTGTCCCTGACTTTTCCTTTACTTTTCCCTGAGTCTATTCAAATATGTACCTGAGTGTTTGAGAGGTCTGGCAGAGGCAGAAATATAGAGGCATATCAACCCTTCTGCTGTTACACACTGTGCAAATAGCTTTGGAAGGAGTTTCGGAAGCATACCCTTATGTAGGAATACAACACTGAAATACAAATGGATGTAGCCATGTACTGGTAGCAACCAACTGTAACAATGCCATTGCTCTACTGCTGAAAAAACCTGTGTGGTGCACAGACAAAAAGCAACAGACTATTCTCTGGCTACCATGTGGATAGGTCCACAGTTGGGAGTTATGCAGATAGACTGCTTGCCTTGATAAACTAACATGTACACAGCAACCCTGTAAATCCAGCAAGATAAAATCCACACAATAATACTTGCACTCTCTGTACTTCTGCACCCCTACCCAAATATAGAATATACCTGTGTGTGCAGGGTCTACCAAGGATGTAGGTAAGCATACTCATAGTACTGAAATGTGTCCAGTGTTTCTGAGCAGCTTGTGCTAATGTCAACACTAAAAAAGCACAAACTGTTTAGAACTGAGTAAATTAATATTCACAGTATAGCAGTTCACAAACAATTCTTGTGCAAAAGGAATACATCTCAATAACTAGCTTTGTATGGCAGTTAATTGTAAAAGTTGAAAATAAAGTACATCTTTCCATGTATCTTGGGGTAGCATTCTGAGGGGTGAGTACATTTCTACACTGACAAGTGGGTACTGGAAGCAGCAACATTAGGTCTGAGTACAAAATGTAAATCTTTGGCTACACCCCTGGCTTCTGATATAAGAACTATGCCAACCTCCTGTCTTAAACAATGATGTCCATAGCAAACAACGATGATCTCCATCTTGGAAAGTTGAAGGGGCCATGCCCACCTGAGTTAGCAATTTATAGTACTGGGTTGCTATGACAGTGATTACTGCAATTACTACACAGCAGGCTGCATGCAATTAGCAAGTGGTGGCCACTAACTGGTGCAGAGACCATGACATGTTCATGTGCAAATACCTACAAAAGCAGGCTACAATCTCTGCCAACAAACTCAATCACTCTATTGCAGAGACTGACAGAGAGGGAGAGAGAGAGAGAGAGAGAAGGAAAAATAAATATTACCAAATCATACAAAGGAAAGGTATGTGACACATATGTATTTACTGGCATGTAGTAGATGTTATTGAAGAATAGTCTTCATAATGTGAACCATTCATATGTGGCAGCAGTACTTATTTATGCAAATATGTTCTGCTTAACTACTGCTATGGGCAATACAGTGTGCACCTGTGGGCAGTGGGACATACCTGTGAAATGTGTAGCTCAGCATTAAATGTCAAAGATCTGATCCATGTTATCTGTGTTCTGTACAGTAGTGTGGCCAATGGCTGTTGGGGGGATTAGCGCTGACATTATATAAACATGGGTGTGACAGAATAATACATGCATGATAGTCATATTAAAGTGTAGCTTAGCATTGGCAACTGCTGTAGCAGTATAGTATGCTTATCTAGTATTTGTAGCCATATATACCCCCCTAATGTTAGTGTGTTCTCATATGTGACATCTGTTTGTGTTGCAGCAAGGTCCAACAGTTCAGCTGTGAGGTCCAGGGACTTGCAACAATGTGGACCTTGTGTGTGTATGCCACACACATACGGAGAAATACATATGTGTCATATATATTCACATCTGTATATGTGCATAGAGCAGGGGACATATTGCAACTGTTTGTGAAGGGTGGAGATATATATGTTGGTGAAGGTTAGTATGTGCATATTTGTATGTAGGTTTTAGTGTGTGACAAACAAGACAGCATACAGTGCTGGTATATGACATGTGGTGGTTAAACACTGTGTGTGGTTTGTTCAGTTTGCAATGTTGAAGCCAGTGAGGCCTGCTAAAGCTACCTGGGCTGTGAACACCTTCAATGCATTTATCCCAAGACTGTGCGATTTTATTACATTACTGTACACCTCATAGCCTTTGTATAATTGATATTCTCACTATGAAAGGTGAAATGTATATGTGCATACATATATATGTATATGTACACCAATGGATGTGTGTGTGTATATATATATATATATATATATATATATATATATATATATATATATATATATATATATATAGTTATATAGTTATATATACTCATACACACCTTCATCTACTTGTTGCAATAGATTCTCTGCACTGTTAACTGACTGTGATGGTCAATGTGTTTGTGAATACGTCAAAGATATGGATCTGTGGGATAGCTTAGTGGGAAACTGTTTATGTCATGGTATTATGGGTCCTTGCTTTGATCCTAGCAAAAGCTGTGTATTCTGTTGCTAGGCAGAAAAAGTGCTATTGCATACAATGTGATTAAGTCCCTTGGTTTTAACTAGGGTGTGTCATTGGAGGCTAAAGCTGTACATCTATGGTTATTGATTGGTACTGATGTTGAATTCAAATCCTGTGTGTACTGTAGTACTACTTGAAGCTCTGGACCTGTACAGCAAAGTATGGTGTATGTCCACATTGCTTGCATCCACTGTTTTGTGTGGTCCCAGTATTCATCACAGATTACATTTCTCAAGATTAAGGTTGTGTAAGTACTGACACAAAGTAATGTATAGTACAAACTGAAAGCTTATCTGGGTTGTCATACCTTTGTGTCCTGTAATTATGTGTGTGTAGGTATGTCTGTAACATGTCCTTTGACATGTGTGGTAAAACATATAACTGCATATCTAGCAACATTCATAGTGTACTACAGCAGTATTCGACCTATATTCCCAATTGTGCACATGTTTTGGACATGGGTTTGCCATTAACAAGTTGTGTGGTATAATAGTAATACATTTACTGGACCATAGACTCAGTGTGATGGATGATATATTTCTTTACACATCAGCTTGATGTATAGCTGCTGTGGCTAGGTGGTGCATCGTGTTGCATACAGTGTGCCAGGTACTCTTGTATAGTCTTATATAGTGATTTTATTTTATTGCTGTGCAGAACATGGTTCATTAGATTGAGAGTGAGCCAGGCACTTCCAAGCAATTGTGGGGTGATCAGTGATAAGAGGCAGTTAAAGTGTTTCACTCTTGGTTAGCTAATAGGTTGCTATATATGGCATTTCAGTGATATCTGTACTGTATAATGTTAAATGTGCCATATAACTTCCTCAGACATATTTTTGTATTTATGTCTTCCAGGGATCATGGCGCATCACAGGAACCCCAGTTACAGTAGTGCTGAAGATGACATAATTACTACCAGTATGATTCAGCACTACAGTCTCATGTTCTCACGAACCAGCTAGGACCAGCAGGACCGTACTGTAATGTGGCAAGATGTTGTCTGTAGGGTAAATGAAGTATGCCTGCATAATCGGACATAAGAGCAGGTACGCCACCACTTCAGTGATCTTGTCAGACATGTCCGTCAGCATGCTGCTGATGTGCGGAGACAACAGCTTGCAACAGGAGGTGGTGTTAATATCAATCCCCCCTCACCAGAGTGGAGGAGCTGCTCCTGAGCCTGGTGGCACCTGCACAACAGCAGCAGCAGACAAACACCATGATGGAGGTTGGAGCCACCCAGCAAGCACACATGGAGCATGCAGGTAACATGGCATATCTGTAGACTACTGTTACCTGTATTGGTAGATCATGCATATGTGAGATGTGGAGTGTGTCGTTAAAAGATGTGGAGCCTGCTGTTGTGCAATACTGATCATTTGGAACATAATCTGTAGCCCTGTGAATGTAAACTGTTGTTGTACTGTAAGATTGCAAACACACAGTAGCATTGCCACAGTTGTGGCCACTGACAAACTGTCTCATCTCTATGTAGGTCCCTCTGGGGTGACATCAATGCAGCGGACAGATGCTGGTGAGTGTGTTCTACAATTATTATTGTAAATAAAAAGTGCATGTCATAGTTAAGATGTAGGCCATGTACACATGTAATACACCTCCCCATAATGCATGCTGTGCATGTTTGGTGTAAGACCATGCACATCTCACTAATGTGATTAGCTGCCTCAAACACATGTAATACCCAGACCATCTCAAACAAATGTGGCTAGACTGTAGTGACCATTGGATAGGCACAGTTGATACTCAACATGCACATAACATACACATCTATGTCATACACAGAGCATTTTAACATGCTACACATAAAGGATTCCCAAACCCTGTGTAAACTCACACTCCAGTATCCAAAATCTCATCCACACATTACACATAATATACCTGAGGGAGTAGAAGCCTATCATGGGGCATTTAAACACTCTGCAACACACTGCACATTGTCAGGGAATGCTCCTTATTGGCCTCCTTACAGACTCTTGTAACAACTGGTTGTGAAATGGTGATGTAGCCAAGGTAGTACAGTTTTGGTACAGCATGAGTAGTGCTGATTTGGGAAACATTTGTAGCCTTGAGTGACCACATGATGCTTTATGATGATGGCCTATGGTACTATACCCCATCCAGTTATTGCAACCACAGTACTACACATAGCTTTCATTGCTATACACATTAATGTTGCATGTGTGCACACATATGCACTTCTAAACAATATGCATACCAATCACCATTTGCACAACTGACACACATATGTCTTGTGATGCTATTGAGTGGCTAGGTCATATGACACATATTGGGTATGAATAGTGTTTAAATATGCAGTTGTGTTTTACCATGCCATGTCATGGATGACAGTGGCATGTCCACAATATGATCTACACTCACCATAAGTACCGTACATTGGGTATGTGGCCGAATGATATTCCATCAATTATTCATGCACCACTGATGATGTTGTGTGAATACTCATCATGCATGTGCTAAAAATGTGTCTACAATTATTTGCTAAAGACACAGAGGCTGTAATCAGCATTGGATACCTATCTGACACACAGATAAGCATCCAACCATGGTATGTACACCTGTTTGTTATGGTGCACAGTACATTACAGAGTTTTGAATACCTGAAAGGCAATGTTGTGTCCATGTATGCATTGTGTTCCAGGGGGAGGCCTATCACCTAATAACAAAACACATGCATTAAAGCCATGTATACTGTTAGTAACAAGGACTGTCTACACTTGCACTGCATGCTGACATGTGTGATATGACTGTTTTGCTTGTGATATTGTACCCCACCATCACCTGCTATTGTGTATGTTCTGAGATTGCTGGTGGTGTATGTGTCTGCTTTAGGGAGGAGTGTATTTTTGTGTGTGTGCATGTGCGCATGTGTGCATGTGGTCTGACATCATGTTCAGGTCTTAAAGTGTGATTCCTGTTTTCCTCTCACATATGCTGAGGTGTGGCTGGTTCAGTACAGCAGGGAACCTGATGTCACTGAGACAGAGAGTGATCATGAGGATAGGTATGTTGAGGCACAGGCAGGTTTGTCAGGGTCTGTTGGGCCACCAATTGACAGTACACAAGTCTCCAACCCATCCATGCACACAGTCATACTGCCTGTACATCCATCATCACCATTGCCCTTAGCTGAGGGACAGTGTACGGTTGGCACTGGCCAGGACAGTGTGGTATCTATGGCACATATATCAGGACACAGCAGCCATAGCCAGATGTCTGGAATGGTACCACATAGGTAGATGCCCAGGGGTTTTCATCAGAACAGTGCTGGTCATCATGCCCCTGGCAGACGTGCCACACCTCTTTCTACCACACGCATGTTCCAGGCTGTCATGGAGGCAAAGACACAAATGGAGTGGTACACCAGACAGGGACTAAGGGCACAGAGGGCTCATAACATCTCTGTAAATGACAGTATCCGTGACCTAGCAGGTGCCATACGTAATTACACTGAGGTCATTGATAGACGTTGGGGTGAGACATTGGATGTCCTCCACAATGTCATGTCCATGTGTCAGGACAGTGCGGGACGGTTGAGATGTTGATGTGGATGTATGCCAGCAACATCAGCAGCTGGAAGTCACCGTGGACATCCAGCAAGTCACAGCCACTCCCATAGTGCCAGTACCAGCCCCAGCAATGTTGGGAGGGGGCTGTCCATAGACCATCCTAGAAGACCACGTGCACGTGGCTCTGGCCAGTCCCAGCAGGGACCTGGATCCAGTGGACATATGTCAACCTCTTCGGATAGTACCCAGTCTGGATTAGTACCTGATACTGTCTGTAGCACCCCTGCCAGGCACAGGTTCCGTATCTGTGGCCAGAGACAGTGATCTGTAAAGCCTGTCAGGTACAGTCTGTAGCTGTCTCACAAATCCCCGTATATTGCAGCCACATGGTGGCACTGTGAGCATGCAGACACACACACACACATAAACCAGAAATCTAGGGCAAACACATACCACACACATTACATCAGAATTGGCCCATAATAGTACTGATGGCCCTCACACACACACTCACACACGCATGTCGATTGTATGGTAGGCCTCTGCCAAACCAACAACACACCCTGTGCATATGATGAAACCTGTGCCACCTCCTGTCATCTGTAACATTGATGCAGGAACAGGCTAACATGGTGCTGATGCACAGGGTGACTTTAATAAAGTATAGCAATGGTTGAATGTGTAGCATGTTGTCAGAAGTAAAGTGTAATGATGTCCTTGAAGGTGTAGCTGAGCAGGCATGATGCATTAAAGCTGTAATTAGCAATGTTGTATTGTTTCCACCAGTGTTTATTCCAATTGTGTTTTGTCTGCCCATGTGCCACTTGGCTGATGTGTGTAGTTGTGTCAGCATGTGTTATACAGTAGACAGTAAGTGTGGGGTGTGTGCAGCACAGGTTTGCAGGTGTACATTTGTGAACACGGTGGAGGTGCACTGTCTGCATGTACATGCATATTGGACACATGGGCAGGTGACATGCCCTGTATTGGCCAGTGTTAACACTCCATACTTTCTATTGGTGGCCAGTATGCATTGTACTACACACATTTTGGAACTTGAGTATGCATGTGTGTGTGTATGACACCGGTTGACACTGTGCTGTGGGTGATGCTGTTGTTGCTATCTGTCATTGGTTTGCATTACTAAGGTTAACACTATCCCAGCTGCATAATCCTTTATTAATGCACACTGTTCACCTACAGGGTTGCATGGACCGTGCTATCACAAACACAAGAAATTCTCACTTATACAGTAAAAGTGCATTAGTCTCATGGACCCCTGCCATAAACTAAATATATAATAGAAGGTGTGAAGTTGTACCAAAAAAGAGTTACATACAGAGAAGGGATAACCTCTCTGGTCAGTATCATTGGGAAAATACAAAGCAAGCTTCAAAATACAAAATGGCAAGGATTCCAAAGACAACACTAAAGCTTTCTTCAGTGTTGTTCATAATCTACAGTGGAAATCTCAGATCGGGTCACAGTTAATGTAAATGGTCACAAAGTACACTTATCTGACTGACATTCTGAATTCCTTGTCAGACAGTTTGAATGCGGATTTCACCACCCTGTCATTACACAAGGGCTACATTTCCAGACCTGAAGAATGTAAAACCTGATGATTCACAGACACTCTAGTTAAAACATCTCTTTAACAAAGTACACACCACAGTGGCAATGGTACTGGACAGTGTCCCTGGCTGTGTCATACACAAGCTAACATATGAAGTCACCACTCTCCTAAACACTCTGTCCAGATGCAGCCTCTATACAGGTTACATACTTGTGGAATGACACACGGTAATGGTGTTCACAGTCCACAAGGGTTGAGCTACAACGTCTTCTTCTTCTTCTCCTTTTGGATGCTCCCATTAGGAGTCGCCACAGTACATCATTTCTTCCTGCCCACTGCATCTTGCGCTGTCACACCATCCACCTGCATGTCCTCTCTCACCACAGCCATAAACCTCATCTTAGGCATTCCTCTTTTCCTGTTACCTGGCGGCTTCATCCTTAGCATCTATTTCACAATATACTCTGCATCCCTCCTCAGCACATGTACAAACCAACTTAATCCTGCCTATCTGGCATGGTCTACTAACCTTCGAACCTGGCCTGACCCTCTAATATACTTATTCTTAAACCTGTCCACCCTTGTCACACCCAGTGCAAATGTTAACATAAATTGATTAACGGTAGAACTACAACAGGTCCTGGAAACTCTCACCCTATAAGCCAGACCAATGTTATCTGGAAGGCTATGGAGCACAGTATTATGGAAATCATTAACAGAGACATTATGAACCTGCAAACACTGCACCATACCCACTTAGGTTTTCTAAAGGCCAGATCATGGCTCCTACACCTAGTAGACTTCAAGCCAGTCAACAAGGCTATAGGTGAGGGATGGGAGGTCAACACAGCCAAGCTATAACTCACCAACAATTCATACCGATCCCACACACTGGTATTATACATAACCTCAACAGACTGACCATAAATGATTGTTAGATGATGGCTTGACAACTGACGCACAGATGTAGGACACACAGTAACATTTACAGCCTCCGTGTACTATTATATGACAGTAACAAGTGGTATTCACCTGCACTCGGTCCTGGGACCACTCCTGTTTGGCATGTAGCTTTCTTAGGTACAAGCAAACACAGTAGGGATATGTCTGCCCATGTTTGATGACAATGCATACTGTGGGCTATACTTTATTCTCCAGATGACACACACATCCTCCAAAAGGGTATCATACAGACAGATACCTGGTGTCAAACTCATGCTGTAAAGCTATAAGCCAAAGAAAGCATAGTTATCCACTTTTAGAAAACAAAGTATCCCCAGAGTACCACATAGGTAGTAGCCCCCAAAATGGGGAACAAGTACTAATGTATACATAGAGCCATGTGTTAAGTCATCTCTCCTTTGATAATCACATTACCAAAGGGTTTTGGAAATCCCTCTGTGGAGCACATAAGCAATAAAGGGTTTGCATGCAGATCCACAGAATTTTTTGCACACCTATAATGATTATTCATCTTTGCCAGACTTTGCTTGCTTTAGAACAGGTTTCAAATATACCTCAAGCATAAACCCTCACTCACACTCTTCAATTGAAACCGTGATGAGTGGATGTGAAATGGAAGACGTAGCCCAGGGATCACTGCAGTGGCTAAGCTTGTCACAAGCATATAGAAGTGACCTAAGGTCTGGAAAGTGCCAGCATGCTCTGGCAAAGATAACAGATGCGCTCATGGAGAAAGCAGAGTACCCACCTATGAAATACTTGAGGTCACATGTATGTATATGGATTTGCCCCACAGCTACCTTACATGTGTAATGCACATACAGTTGTCATTGTGATATGTCATACACTAGAAAAATCTAAGCCCACTCCACATTGGCCAATGGTGTCACACCTGGAGCGCACACACACACACACACACACACACACAGTCAGCAAGTGCGAGATTCAAACTCTTTCCTAACTACATTATGATACTACAGCAGGATGCATTTACACAATGTGCTATACACATTACTGGGATTTCACATTTCCACAGGTATATTTGTAGGATGGTGACATCATGAGACTTGACAAAGATGAGTATACCACTTTTAAGGGGTGTGAGTAGTCTCTAAAAAGGTTGCTCCTTCCTACGGAGACACACACACACACACACACACACACACACACACACACACACACACACACACACAGCAAGTGCAGGATTCAAATCCTACCTAACTACATTATAATACTACAGCAGTACGCATTTACATGACATGTTATACACATTACTGGGATTTCACCTTTCCACAGGTATATTTGTAGGATGGTGACATCATCAGACTTGACAAAGATGAGTATACCACTTTTAAGGTATGTGAGTAGTCTCCAAAAAGGTTGCTTCTCCCCAGGGAGACACACACACACACACACACACACACACACACACACACACACACACACACACACACACACACACACACACACACAGTTGGCAAGTGCAGGATTTTAAACTCCTACCTAACTACATTATGATACTACAGCAGTACGCATTTACACGAAGCGCTATACACATTACTGGGATTTTTTCTTTCCACAGGTATATTTGTAGGATGGTGACATCATGAGACGACAAAGATGAGTATACCACTTTTAAGGGGTGTGAGTAGTCTCCAAAAATGTTGCTCTTTCTCCCCAGGGAGACACACACACACACACACACACACACACACACACACACAGTTGGCAAGTGCGGTGTTCTCAATCCAAACTAAGTACGTCTTTACACTTCAGCAAGCAATATGGAGTTACAGGGTGCAATACAGACATTACTTGCTGACAGTTTGCACCAAGGTTTTTTTCACATTTACTAACCTCAGCAGGCTTATCATACTAGGTGTATTGTGAGTGTATTGTATGCATAGGCCATGACCATATCATATATGGGTTGATGCAGCACATGCTGGCACATACAGGGTCAAACCTTGAGTAGCATCTTACCTACACCTACATGATACTGCAATATAACAGAAAGATGATAAACTTCAACAACTGGCTAAGCTTCTGGTGTCATTCAAAGGGGATCGAGTCTCTGTCTGCCTGTGATGACATGCTAGGCAAGCCTTGTTGCTTCATTACAGATGGTTTGCACCTGTCACCCCTATGCTTCTGAATACTGGCCAGGGCTTTTGCTGTCCCCATATTACCTTTTTTAGGCAAGGCTCAAAGTTTCATAGGTTCATAGGTAGGTACTAGGCTATCAGCCCTGGGGCCTATATAAGCCCAGCCAAAAAGGTACCCTGGCTTTTGCCACCCAAGAAATTTATTTTCCTGTACCACTGTTGAGCAGAGACACAGAAGTGATCCCCAGGGTGAGTTTCCCATTCAATCATCAAAATTTTTCTTCAAGAGTGCTAATGAGGAGCTTTGTTTGATATAAATAGGTAGTTTATTCTGGAGTATGTGAAGTCTCTGGGACAGGAATCTATCCCTCCGGCATGTTCTGTTTATTGTGGTGACAAGATTTAGGTCCCTAGAGCATGTAGGTTCATAGGTTCATAGGTTCATAGGTTCATAGGTTCATACTAGGCTATCTGCCCAAGGGCATTTATAAGCCTAGCCAGAATGTGTTGGCTTTCGCCTCCCTTTTAAATTAGTTTCCTGAGCCTCTGTATAGCAGGGCCACTGAAGTGATCCCAGGGGTAAATTTACAATTTCCCATCCACTCGTCAAGATTCCTCTTGAAGACAGTCTACGAGGGGCTCTGCCTAACATCAACTGGGATTCTATTCCAGAGCGAGGGAAGTCTCTGAGACAGGAATCTATCCCTCCAGCACGTCCTGCTTACTGCTTTGCTGAGGTTTGATTCACTGGAGCGTGTGGCTCTAAGAGATTTGTTTTTCTTGAGGTGGAGCATGTCTATTAATTCCGGGTTGGACATGGCCTTATACGTCAGGCATAGATCAACTCTGAGCAGACAGTAAGCAACCGAGTAGAGCTGGAGTTTCTTTAGTCGAGCTGCATAAGGCATCTCTTTGAGGCCCATGATCCTCTTGGTGAGGTACTTCTGTGGTCTTACCAGTTGTTGCATGTGCCAATTAAGGTACATACCAAATGGGGAATTGTACTCTATTATGGGCCTAATGAATGATGAGTAGAGGGGCACTATGACCTCTCTTGATCTAGAGGTGAACCATTTCATGATTAGGTGGGCTACATAGAAGAAATATCTAACCACTTTGGCAATGTGTTTATCAAAGGAGAGGTTGCTATCTACCTGAGTCCCCAGGTCCCTAATTACATGTTCCATACCTAGTGGATTACCACCTATGTGGTAATTCGTGGGCACTTTGTTTTTTCCAAAGGGGATGACTATGCATTTTTTGGCATTCAGCTTGAGACCATGGTTTTGACACCAGGTATCTGTCTCTATAAGACCCTTCTGGAGGATGTCTGTGTCAGGCAGAGAGTTGATTATGGCCCCCAGTTTGCAGTCATCTGTGAACTTGGTCAGCCATAGCTTGCCTGTACCTCAGAGAAGTATATACTGAACAGGAGGGGTCCCAGGACCGAGACCTGTGGGATGCCACTTGTGACTGGTTTAGAGTCGGACATGGCACCCGCAACTCTGACCATGTGTGTTCTATCCGTGAGCCAGTTGGCCACCCATCTCATGACACAGGGGTTAATGTTCAAGCTGGTAGTGGGGAATGGTGTCAAAGGCCTTAGTGAGGTCCAGGTAGGCTTTGTGGACTACAGTCCCTTCATCTATGGCCTTGGTAACTGTTTCAAAGAAGTCAACTAGGTTTAGGAGGCAGGATCTGCCTTTAACAAAGCCGAATTGGGTAGGGTCCAGAGTCTGGATGTTCCCAATGTCATGTTTATGAGTTCCATGATAATTCACTCCATAGCTTTGCAGACCAGGCTGGTCAGCCTTATAGGGTGATAGTTCCCGGGTTCTGTTGTGGCACCACCTTTGTGGAGCGGGATGACTGTTTCTGTATGCCATTCTTAAGGTACATAGCCTGTGGTAAGGCTGAGTCTGAACAGTGAACTTAGGTGAGGGTTTAGTTCATTTTGGAGCTCATTTAAGATGCAGCCTGGGACACCATCCGGACCCATTGATGTTGTGTTCTTAGCTTTGGAGAGGGCTGTTTTTACCTGCATGTCCGTGATGTCTGGGGCTCTGCATTCTTCTGGGATGGGCACAGGCGCTTTTGTGGTTGGGGGTGTGAAGTTTGCACTAAACTTGTCCTCCAGGATGTTGGCAATGTCATTTGGTCATTTTGCAGTAGCTCAAAGCATATCTGAGAGTTGCCACTTAAATGTTTGATATAGCTAAAGAAGGCTTTGTGGTTATCTTTAGATTCCTTGGCAATTTTTCTTTAGAAACTGGCCTTGGATGATTTTATGAGCGATCGTAGTTTCTTGCTAATAATGATCAGTGATGCCTTTCCTTTCTGGAATTTTCCTCTATCATGTAGTAGTTTCCTCCTTCTGTTGTATAGCTTATTTATGGCCATGGACCACCAGACTGGTTTTCCTCTTTTTGGAGGAGTGAGTCTTGGTTTTATTCGGGATGGCTCGATCCATGCATTCCTGTAGATGCTCATATAATGCACTTGTAAAGGATTCTGTGGATTGGATAGCATTATCCTGTAGCAAGTGGGCTTTGAAACTTTCCACTTCGGTCTTGAGAAGTGTGAAGTTTGCTTTAGAAAAGTTTTTCACAGTGGTATCCATGACTGGGGGTGGAGTTGGGATGTGGATGTCCAGTGTGATTAATTTATGATCTGATCTTACCAGTGAGGGGTTTACCTCTGGTGTGGAACACTGATCCACCATGTTGGTGATGTTCAGGTCCAGTATGTTGTCACCTCTAGTGGGCGTGGTGACCAGCTGTTCCAGGGCATTTGAGTTTATAAACTCTAGGAAGCATTGGGCAAAGGGGTTTGTACTTAAGTAATTCTCCCAGTCAATGTTTGAGTAGTTGAAATCTCCTAATATCATGGTGTTTGGTAGGACCTTTATATTTTCCAGTGTTCTCAGGAATGCTGAGTGAGGGTCCTGAGACAAGGTAGGTGATCTGTAGCAGGCTACGATCTGATAAGCAGCTTTGCCCACTGTTAGTTGCACTTGGATGGTCTCCGAGACCTCGTGCTGTGCCACTAACCTGGAGGTGTGGGTATCCCTTATGAAAATGGATACACACCCTCCTTTTGTACTTCAGTCCAGGTTTTGGGCCTGAAGCTTGCAGAGATTGGGATTTCTTTAAGTGGAGCATGTCCAACATCTCTGTGTTTGACATAGCTTTGTATGTTAGGCAGAGATCACCTCTAAGTAGGCTATATGCGACAGAGTAAAGCTGGAGTGTTTTGAGTCGGTCTGTGTAGGGCATGTATTTTAGGCCGTTAATCCTCTTTGTGAGGTATTTCTGAGGGCTTTCCAATTGTTGTAGATGTCTTGTGAGGTACATACCAAAAAGGGCCTTGTACTCTATAATGTATCTAATGAGTGATAAGTAGAGGGGAACAATGACCTATTTTTTTCTACATGAGAAACCTTTTGTGATGAGGTGTGCCACGTAGAAGGATTTCCTGACTACTGTGGTGATGTGATTTCAAAGGAGAGTCTACTGACCACCTGTGTCCCAAGTTCTCTTATCACACTTTCAGCGTTAAGTATACTACCACCTATGTTGTAGTTCATGGGTACAGAGTTTTTACCAAAGGGGATGACAATGCACTTTTTGGCACTGAGCTTGAGGCCATGGCTTTGACACCAGGCATCTGTCTTAGTGAGGCCCTTTTGTAGGATGTCCACATTGTTAGTAGTTTCACTTATGGCTCCTAGTTTGCAGTCATCTGGGAACTTCATTAGCCAAAGACCTTCTGTGTTAGCCTGTACTTCAGGGAAGTAGATACCAAAATGGACAGGACTGAACCCTGTGGTACTCCATTGTCACTGGTCTGAAGTCGGACTTGGAGTTGCTACTTTCACAGTGTGGGTTCTGTCAGTGAGCCAGCTGGCAACCCATCTTGTGGCATAGAGATTTATACCTAGTTTAGTGAGTTTATCTATAATTCCAGAGTGGGGGATGGTGTCGAAAGCCTTGGCAAGATCTAGATAGGCTGTGTGAACCACTTTACCCTTGTCTACGGCTTTGGTGACTGCTTCAAAGAAGTCTATCAGGTTTAGGAGACATGATCTGCCTTTTACAAACCCGAAATGGTTGCGGTCCTGAGTTTGGCAATTTCCAATGTCTTTGTTTATAAGTTCCATGATGATACGTTCCATGGCCTTGCAGACCAGGCTCATCAAGCTAATGGGGCGCTAGTTCCCGGGGTCCTTGGTGGCTCCCCCTTGTGTAGTGGGGATAACCATCACTGTGTGCCATTCAGCAGGCACAAAGCCTGAGGTGAGGCTATGACTGAACATGGTACTTAGGTGTGGTGCCAGTTCATTCTGTAGTTCATGTAGAATGCAGCCTGGGATGTTATCTGGTCCCATGGATGCTGTGTTCCTGGCTTTGGAGAGTGTTTTTTACCTGTGCAGCCATGATGACAGCAACTTTGCATTCTTCTGGTATAGAGATGGGCTCTTTCATGGGTGAGAGGGGGGTAAAGTTAGCACTGATCCTATCTGCCAGGATGTTGGCAATATCAGTTGGTTCTGTATATTTAGTGCCATTGTGCTGTAACTCAGAGCAGATCTGAGTGTTGCCATTGTGATTCTTGACATAGCTATAGAATGCTTTGTGGTTGTCTTTAGAATCAGTGGCGATTTTGTTTTCGTAACTAGCTTTGGAGGATTTTATCAGGGATCGCAGCTTCTTACTGAGGCTGACCAGGGAGCTCCTCCACTCATGGGTTTTTACCCTCTTTTGCAACAGTTTCATCCTTCTGTTGTGCAGTTTGTTTATGGCAGGGGACCAACAGATTGGCTTCCTTTTCTTGGAGGATAGCGTCTTGGTTCTGTTTGGGATAGCACAATCCAGGCACTCATGTAAGTACTTATAAAGTGCAATTGTGTAGGATTCAGTAGTCATAACTGTATTGTCCATCTGCATGGGTGCCCTGAAGTTCACCACTTCTGTCTTAAAAATCATAAAGTTGTCTTTGGAGATATTTTTTAACATGGTTTCCTTAATGGGGGGGTGGAGGAAGAATGTGGATATGTAGGGTAATTAGCTTATGGTCAGATCGGACCAATGAGGCGTTGACTTCAGGTGTGGAACACCAGTCACTCAGGACAAACCAAACCCCGTAACCAACACAAATAACCACAAAGTGAGCTAAATGCTACTCATTGTCAGAAGTCTCAGCCTCCAGATGCACACACTCGAGGCACTTCTCAGTTTGGGGAATACTGATATCTGTGCAGTAACAGAAACCTAGTTCAAGGCTCCAGAGAGCACACCAGCACTACCAGGATACTACTCATTCCATACCTTTCAGCATAAGAACCTGGATCATAGCACATAGGGTGGGGATGTATCCATATTCATCAAGGATACCTACACCTCTCTCTACATGCTCTCTACAGGATATGTACCCATAGAATGTTGCACAGCAATGTTCTTCCCACTCCACAGGGGTGTGGCCACAAAAGACCCTTGGCATTCATGCTCTATGAACCTGACGAGTCTGATCTGCAAGGCAAGAGAGCCAATCATAATGGAAGTCAACAATAAAGACATTGGGAATGTTCACACAGTTGAGCAGACCCAGTTTGGTTTCGTCAAATGCAGATCACGCCTCCTGAACTGGGTGGATTTCTTTGAGACAGTTACCCAGGCTACAGATGATTGAAATGAGCACCACACAGCCTACCTATACCTTGCTAAGGCCTTTGACAACATTCCCCAGTCAGGTATCATAGATGAACTCACCAACCTGGGCATGAATCCATACATCACAAGATGGATTACAAACTGGCTCACAGATAGATCCCACAAATTAAGAGTTGCTGGCTATATGTCAGACTCTACACCGGTAACAACTGGTGTCCCCCAGGGTTCAGTCCTGGGGTCCCTCCTGTTTGGTATAGTCTTCTCAAAAGTACATGCCAACACAGGAGGGTTGTGGCTGACTAAGTTTGCTGGGAACTGTAAAGTGCTTGCCATAATAGTTTCCCCAGATGACACAAATATTCTCCATAAGGGACTCTATGAGACAGATGTGTGGTGTCAGAATCATGGCCTCAAGCTCAATGTGGAAGAATGCATAGTAATCCCCTTTGGTGAAAACAAAGTACCCACAAACTACCACATTGGTGTTACCCCTTAAAACTGACAAGGTAATAAGGGATCTGGGGACGCAAGTAGATAGTCATCTTTCCTTTGACAACCATGCTGCCAAGGTGATTGGGAAATCCTATGTGGCCCACCTAATCAACAAAGGGTTTGCATCAGGATCAAAAGAGGTAGTGGTGGCCCTCTACTCTTAGGTCATCAGACTGATCATTGAGTACAATGCACCATTTTGGATGTACTCAACTAAGCATATCCAGGAGCTGTAGAGACCACAAAGGTACCTCACCAAGAGGATTACTGGCCTCAAACAGTTGTGTTATGCAACACAACTGGTAAAACTAAATCTTTCTCCGTTGCGTACCACCTACTCAGAGGCACAGTCTGCCTAACATATAGAGCCATGTCCAACACACAACTGTTGAACATGCTCCATCTATGGATAACAAAATTGAGTCGCACTACACACTCCAGGGATAATAACCTCATCACAACAATGAATACATGATGGTGGGATAGAGTACCATCCCAGACACTTGCCTTACTGTGGAACAGAGTCCCAATGTACATCAGACAGAGTCCCTCGCTGACACTCTCTAATAGGAACCTTGATGAGTGAATGGGAAACAGACAATTTACGCCAGGCATCACATCAGCAGCCCCACTAGAAAGGGGCTTAGGGTACTAACTATTAGAACTAGGGCTTGGAAGACTACCCAATGGGGTGGTGAAAGCTGCACAACTTGCCTAGGCTAATATATGCCTTCGTGAAGATAGTCTACTACATACCTATGTGACAGGTACATGTCTACAGATAGTAGATGTGTACTTCATTGTACAGTCATGTTGTACAGCAGGCACATGGACCACATACACTCTATGCTTACAGATACTGGTGGCTGTTATGTAAAGTGGGTGAGATGTGCACCTCATGTCTTTTGTGCCATTGGGATGTGTGCTGGGTGGGACAGTCCTGGATGCCTCCCCGTCATGGTCACCCTCTTACACACATCTTTGCCCATCCATCTTTGGCTTATTATACTGTGTTCCCCCTACATAAATATATATATATATAAGTACATAGGTAGGTAATAGGCTATCTGCCTGAAGGCATATATTAGTCTGGCCAGAGTATGCAGCTATCACCACACATGGGGTTAGTTCCCTAGGCCTCTGTGTAGTAGAGCTGATGAAGTGATCCATGGTGTGACAGTTCAGTTTCACATACACTCATCAAGGCTCCTCTGGAAGAGTGTCAGTTAGGGACTCAGCTTAATGTAGGTTGGGAGCCTGTTCCAAAGCAAGGGAAGTCTTTGAGTTAGTAATGTATCCCTCCATATCCCTCCAACATGTTCTATTTAATGTTGTGATGATGATATCCCTAGAGCATGTGGCACAGTGAGCTTGGGTTTAGTTCAGATAGCGCATGTACATCAGTTTTGCATTGGACAAGGACCTGTCTGTTGGGCAGAGTTCGCCTGAGGAGTTAAATTCAGTCTTGTTGCATGGCACAACTGTTTGAGGCCAGTAATCATCTTGTTGAAGTACTTCAGTGGTCTTTCCAGCTGCTGAAGGTGCCTATTCAGATTCATCACAAGTGTGCAGTGATACTCTCTGATGGGTCTGATGACTGATGAGTAGAGGGAACCTCCTTTGACCTACATGCAAAGACGTTGGCAATTTGTGGGAACACATAGCATGATTTTCTAAACACTTTGTGAATGTGTTTCTGGAAGTAGAGATGACTATCCACATGTGTCCGTAGATCCCTTAATATTACCTCCATATTTAGGGTGTTGTCACCTATGTGGTATTTGTATGACTGTAGCTAGAGGCCATAATTTTGACACCACATCTGTCTGACTGACACCCTTTTTAAGGATGTCGCTGTTGTCCCAGACATCGATTATGACAACCTTTTTGCAGTCATCCACAAACTTTGCTAAACATAACTCTTGTGTGTTTGACTGCATTTCTGATAAGTATACACCAGACAGGAGGGGTCCCAGGACTGAGCCGTGGGGGACAGCAGTTGTTACCAGCTTGAACAGGAGACCGCAATTCTTACCTTGTGGTATCTATCTGTGCCCCAGTTGGCAATCCATCAGATGACATACGTGTTTATGCACAGATTGATGATTTTGTGGATATGACGTGTGTGGGATGTTGGAAAAGGGCTTTTCAAGGTCTATGTAGGCCATGTGGAGCTCATTTCATTAATGTATGTCCTGGGTGACTGCCTTGAAAACTGTCTAGCAGGTTTAGGAACCATGATCTGCCCCTGATCAACCCAAAATAGATAGGGTTGGTTGCTTGTGAGCTCCCAATGGCCTTGCAGATCAGGCTTATTAGGCTTATAAGACTATAGTTCCCAAGGCCTGTTGTGCACCAACACTTGTGGAGTGTGCCAAACATCTGTAACCCATTCAACAGTTTCATATCTTGTACAGAGGGTGAGTCTCAACAGACTGTTCAGGTGCAGGGTCTGTTTGTTTTGGAGTTCACATATGACACAGCCAGGGAAACCATGCATCCCATAAATGTTGTGTTTTTAGGTTTGGATAGAGCCATTGTATATGTGATTTTGGTGTTTTCACAATCTCCAAGTATGATAATGGGCCCTTTTGTCAGTGAGAGGGGGGTAAATATGTATGAATCTGTCTGACAAGATGTTAGCAAGGTCAGTCAAGTACATGTATTCATTTACACTTTGCACTGACTCAGAACATATATGAGTTTACATTGATATTTATGACATAGCAAAAGAAAGCTTCATGGTTCTCTATGGACTCTTTGGCAATATTTTTGCCAGAACATGGCTTGGATAATGTTAGGAGTGCTCATTGTTTCTTGATGATACTGATCAGAGATTTATTGATTTTCTTTGGATTTTCACTTTCTTTGAACAACTTAAGTACTTGTAGTACATAGTCTCATTATGACAGGGGTCCAATATATTATATGGGTCTGTTTTCATATCACTGTGTGCGCAAGGCAGGATTGGTGAATAGTGACAAGTGTCTGAAGTAAGAACTGCAACTGCCAGATATGTGTGACCCACTGCTGTACTCAGACATGGCCTGAGTGTGTGACCATGCCTAGTATGACCTTTCAGTAGGTTGTTGACTGACATTTGCTTCATTTGTTCAAGTGTGTGAGCATGCCCAGTATGACCTTTCAATATGTTGCTGACTGAAATTGCCCAAATTTGTTTGTGTGTGTGAGCATGCCCACTATGGGCATATATACTATATGTGTGTGAAAAATAAAGTTGGTTTTTACTTCAGGGCTCACCTTTATGTTGTACATCAACAGGAAGCACACTGTGCCTGCAGGGCTTCCATGAGTCAATTTGCATAGACTTATCAACATTTCTACATACAGGGGGGACAGCTATTATTTGTACATTTCTACCCGGGGGGGGGGTTGTGGGTGTACGTAGGATGAGGTGTACACCTGACACATACACATTTGCTAGGCCTGCACTGCTATGCCAGGTACTCCATTTCAGTCTGTACTGTTGCCTATCATACTGGCTTGAGGCATACCCCTGTACTACAGACCTTAGCTTCCAATTACACGCATATTAGTTTGTAACTTCATAGCCTACCCAACCCACATCACACTGCTTGGCCTGCTGTTATCTGTCTGTCTAGGCCTGGGGGGAGGTTACTCATATGCCTCTTCAGAGGGCATGATACAGCATTTGTTTGTGTTTGCATTTGCGTTTGTCTACAATTGTCCTGCTGGCTGTGACTGTTAGGTATGTGACCCCCCCCCCCCAAACTGGTATGTGTGAGTGACTTAAGTTGAGTCTGTGCCAGTGAAATGCTGTCATGGCTTAGTGGTTCAGTACTGTGACTATAGTGCACAGTATCCTGAGTTCGAGCCCTGTCACTGCTTTTTATTTTCCTGCTGGGCAGACCTGACTGGTTAAGGAACAGTAAAGTAGGTGTGAGCATGTTTACCCGACTTTGCCCAACATTGCCCACCGTTGCCCGACGTTGCACTGGATAGCGCGGTGTGCAACAATGCCCAATTGTATTTAAATATGCTCAATACTGGTAAAATTTGCTTAGCAGTGCTTTATATTGCTTAAAATAGGGACTCATGCCTCAGGTGGTGCTGCAGGGCTGCCTATGTCGGATGCACATATTACACTCCCTATACATGTTTGAAAACAGGTAGTGTCAAATTAGGCATTCCTTTTACTGTATGTGCGAGTCAGAGAGAGATGTCATTTCCAGGGTTCCTACTGAGGCAGTGTATGTGCTATATGTTGCCTCTTTGCCAAGGCCAGGGCATACTGGGCATGCCTCCTTCTGCCTACTGGGACAGGCTCAGGTTGTTCCTCCTCCGAGTCACGCTGTGCCTGTGCAGGCCTTGGCAATGGTGTGGGGCTGTTTGGCCCTGCCCCATGTTGTTCCTGCTGCAGCTGTTTCTGCAGGATTATATTGTGTAGAATGGCACATACCATGACAAATTGGGTACATGTAGTTGGTGAGTACTGCAAGACTCCACCAGATGTGTCCAGGCACCGGAACCGTGATTTGAACATCCCAAACACATGCTCAATTATGTTTCTTGTTTGTGCGTGTGCCTCATTATGGAGTTCTTGTTCGGGTGTGTGTGCATTTCTGATGGGTGTCATCAGCCACGGCTCCAGTGCGTATCCAGCATCCCCCATTAGGTGACCATCAGGGATGTCCCCATTGGCAAATCTCTGGTACAGCTGCGTCAGATGCCAGATGTGGGAATCATTATAGCTTCCAGGGCAGCCAGCACACACATTCATTATTATGCCCTGGGCATCGCACACAACCTGGCAGTTGATGGAGGGGAAGCCCTTGTGGTTGATGTAGACCCTACCCCGCTCACCGAGAGGTGCTTTGATGTGTATGTGCATGCAGTCTATTGCACCCACTACCTCAGAGTATTCTGCTATTTGGTGGAAAAGATGCATATTGCTGGCCAATGCCTCACGGGAATTGGGGAAATATATGTGCTCACAGACGTGTGCTGACATGGCATCCAGGAACTGATACAGTACCCTGGATGCTGATGCCTGTGAAATCCCCATCATATCACCAGTTGGTCTCTGGAAGGTACCTGTAGCTAGTATTCTTAGTCCAACACATACCTTGGTATCCACTGGGATGGGTTCCCCTCTGCTGGTTCTGTGTGTGAGGTGTGGCTGGCACAGCTCAACAATTTGCTGCAGGAGGTCTTTGTCCACCCTATAGCGCTCCACTATCTCCAGCTCATGTAGCCCCTGGTAGGTTACCCTGGGTCGGTCACTCTTTTCCATCTCCTCACTGTGGGTTGCTCAGCAGCATTCACAACATCACCACCCTCAGCACCTTGCACATGTTGGTTTATGATAGCAAGAGCAGACCCTAACATTTTGTCTGACTTTAAAGTTTTTAAGTTTTCCCTCTTTGTATACTGCAGTGTTGCAGAGTTCTTGGGAAAAAACAGGGGGGAATGGTGTTTGCAGAGTTTAAAGTGCTGGGCCAGGCTGGGCTAGTCTGCTGCCTGTGTAATTGGCTGATTCTGATATATTTCATCTGGCAGCTCTGCTAGTTCTCCTTGGTTAACTTCCTACTACTTCCTTTTCCCTTTCTGTTTCCACCCAGGGCAGCGCCGTGCAAAAGAGCGCACATGTGCGTACACACTGTGTGCACGTTTGCAAGAAATTTCAGATATTTTCATGGTGTGCACCTTTGGTTTCTGGTTTTCAAAAAGGACAACTGTATCTTGCAATCCTGAGCAACTCAGGGCAAACACAAGACACTGTGCTCCAATAAGCTTACAGCCTGACACACTCCCTCATTATGTTACCTATATTCTACTTTACTACTCACCTACTCCTACACTTACACTCTTGGGACATGGCTCATATGCTGGGGAAAATTGGGATTCACTATCCTTATCCTCATTTGCATAGGATTGCCTACTAATGCATGGTTACAGCTCTCACACTGAGCTTCCCCGTCTTAGCAACCAGTACTCAGTGGCCATGTTGTCTTCAGCCTGCCATTCACCTGCATGGCAGGATAAGCGTTTTAGTGAAAATGGCTATTTTTAAATTATTTTCTTGTTTTTCAAAGCGCCACACGTTTGCGCGGTGCTGCTCTACACTTAACATCAGAGATCGGGGGGAAAAAGTTAGATTTTAATAATTTTAAACATTTATAAATGCCAATGGCCTTATATTTGGCCATTGGAATGCTTCCTCAACTGTATGCATCCTTTATTTGGAGCTGTCATAGCTCCGTTTAGCTATTTGCAGAACTGTACTCCGTTACCAATGGAGTACATTTCTGCAGATAACACTAATCTTCCATGGACAGGTTAGTGTTTCCTGGATTGCAAATTTACCTCATTTGCATAGCTTTCAGCAGCAAATGAGGTAATTTGCATACCATGACGCTGTCCGTGCAAGAGTAGCTTTAGCAGCTCTCATGCACGCCCCTGTTGGCTGTACCTGGATCGCACGGCAGACATATTGCCTCCGTGAGCTCCTACACTCTTCTTGCACTCCGTGCAAGCTTTCGTAAATCCGGCCCACTTTGTTTACCGTGTTTTAGAAAATTCAGTTTAAGAACTAAAACCTAAAGAATAGTACCACTATAAAAATAGTTTGTGCTGAAGAGTTTGACATTTATACTTGTGCATTTCCCAGAAGCCATTGAGTGTAACAGGAAGTGTCCAACAGTTACTAACTTTCTTACTTTATTTAGCATTACAACTGAATATATGAGGAAGTCTCAAGCAGGTGCTAACTTAACTTACTTAATGTTGTTCACCATGCAGATACCTTTGAAATATGGCATCTGTATATCCTCCCTCCAGTCGCGCACACACATGTATGTGCACAACTGCTTGTGTGAAGGTAGGATATTTGCAAACTCTTGAAATGCTCAAGAAATTCTACCACCTCCCATATGTTGCAGTCATTTGTCTTACTAATTACTTAGCAAAGAAAGTGTCCTACTATATTTAGGTCCATTGTGTATTATTGCATTAGCAAGTTAATTTTAACTCACAAAAGTAATGCTTATTGATATAAAAATTTACCTAACAGTACATGTATTTATTTATCTATATTTATTTATTTTATTTTACATTTGTTGACCGGGCTAGTCTAATTGGATATATGTCCATTTTCAATAGAGGTCCGAGGAGAAAAGCTCTGAGAAAATAAATAGTTTATACAAAATGCAAAAAGATACCTAAACATTCAAAATGCAATTAGATAACTATACAATCATTTATTTACTGAATGAAAAAAGAGCACAGAGTTTCTGTCCCTTATTCATGAGGTATCTGTTTAAATATGAATTAGTTATCCAACTACAAAATTATAATGAGTTCAAATTTAGATTGTATGCTGTCATTTCCAGTGCAATATAAGCATCTGACAAAGACAAGTAGTGTGTTAAAACAAGTTTGGTATACTGCTTGAATTAGAAGGTAAATGTATAAAGAAGCTTTTGTCAGAAAACAAGAATTTGTAATCAACACCACAGATATTAGCTATGTTTAATACAAAACTCCATGTGTGCAGGGAGATGTTGGTAATGACAGAATCAATAAAGAAATGTATACTTTTACTATTAGGTTCCAAATGAAGTCATACAGTGAGAGTAAAGCCTGAAACATGTTTGTAAAGCATGATCTTGACTTAAATTTCGCAAAAATAATATGTTTTGGCTAATGTTTGTTGTTGGAAGCACTCCCAGTTAGTGTAGGGGAGTTCATCAGAATTTATCACAGTACAGGTGAATGGGGCACCTACCACAAGTGCCAGCTTGTACAGTATGCTTAATTTTTAAAAGGTCTGAAAACTTAGAATCGGTAGAATTAAATGACTGCCATCACTTCACAGATAGCATTTAAACCATCACTTAACAGTTAACATTTAAACCATACCCTGTTTTAATAGGGAGTTAAAACACCTTAAAAACAAGCATATATATCATAAAGAAAAAGAGGAGATACGTGTATGAAATATAATGACCCAATGCTGTCTCTGTCAAAGACCCATCGGAATTGCCATTCTGATACTTCATGGATATTTTGAGCACTGTTATTCAGAAAGTTGTAAAAAATTTAGTCATATGAAGTATTCCATCCATCCATTATATCCCCTTTTTGCACATGGGGTTGTGGTGTCACTTCAGCTTTGCCAATCATTTACAGCCAAAATTTACATCACTAGGTGGCTACCCTTCACATAGGTGTTCTTCCATACCACACATTGACATCTATGGCTACTGTAGAGTGTCCATTACACTTACTACATGTTTTTGGAATGTGGGGGGAAACTGGAGCTTTCCAGCCAAGAATCAAACTGGAGAACCTTTTGCTGTGAGGTGACAATATTAACCACTGTGCCATCCCGAAACAGGTAGCTATTAATATATTTTATCAATTAGAAAACTACAAGGAAAAGTAACTGCTGTTTTTATCCTGCTGACATTTAGAGTGGTATTATTGTCTTTACATAAATGGGTAAAAGCAGTCTGTGCAGTTTACTCATTTGCATAGCAAAGGTACTGGTTGTAGAGGCTATTTACTCTAATGTGCACAAATAAACTTAACCAAATGAACATAAAAGGAACTATAAATGAGAAATGATGTAAATCCTTGTATGTTAATAAGTCCTTTACTCCCTGCTTATAATTCATAGTCATAATTTGACACTTTGCCGTGCCATGCACACATTCTCTGTAAAGGGCAGAGTTGTGCTTTTTCTACCAACTTTGCAATCCATGAAGATGATTTTCCTATTTCCCAGTGTGAGTTGTTTGTCTTGGACAAGCCAAAACTGCTTTTGCCCAGCAGTGGATACTTCAGCAATTACTGGATGTACTCCTGGCACATGTAGTTCAGTATATTTATTACCTGATGTCCCATCAGGAATGAGTCAGTACTAGTGTCTTTTATGGAGTGCCACATTTCCCTGACGTGATCGGTGTGATAGATTTCAAACATATTGCATTTATGCACCTGAGTGGCACCACAAATGGAAGGGCTACTATTCCATCAACTGCCAGGAAATGAGCAATGCATCGGGCTGATTTACCAACATCTATGTCCAGCATCCTGTCAGTGTGCATGATTCCCATACCTGGTTCATTAGCACATCCTACCACCACTTCCTGCCTTGTAGGATGCCCAGTAGTCATCCTGATGGTAAGTGCAAAAAAAAAAAAAAAATATATATATATATATATATATATATATATATATATATATATATATATATACATATTATCATTTATCTTAAGTAAATATTTATAAAAAAAATCTTTGATATTTTGTCTTTCCTCTTTTTTTTTTGTTTAGGAGGTGCTGGATATACACTGCACATACGGCTTATGACACAAGTGACCGAAGAAAGTGGAGCAGCACATGATAATTTTAATATAGCCCTGTCATAGACCCGTACCTTAAGCAACAGAGTCTATCATGCTGAAAAGTCGAATTAGGTGCTTGACTAAGTCTGGGGATGCCCTTTGATATGATCCAGTTACTGCATGCAGTATGCTTACTGTGTGTTGCATTCTGTATAATATAATTATGCACCAGTCTGGCGGTGAGGTGACCATGCTGACACTGCAACTCCCGATTCCAGTCCTACTATAACTAATGATGAGCAGATAACATCAATAGTAAAGAACCCCATGGGGCAGGCTCATGCGCTGCATATGACTGGCAGGTAAAAAGGCAGCCTCCAGTTCAGAAAAATCAAGCATGACATTCAGGTAGTATTTCCTCTCTTGTAAAGAACACACAGAGTATAGCTGATGCATGCAGTGCGGACTATACCTGTATATCAAAGTGTATGTGCTGTGTCTTTAAGAAGCATATGAAGGACTGAAAGTGCAGATATAAATACCAGGCACATGCAATTTCTAGTGCTATTTTGAGAGTGCAGCCAGAGAGTAAGCATGTATGATTGCAGTAGTTAGTTTGTATGCAAGTTACGTTAAAGTCAGTAAACTTCTATCATAATGTATTTGTATAAAATAAAGCTGCTTGACAGAACCCACACAAACTCTTCTATTGTGTCCAACTTAGGAGAGTGACATGGTGTCAGAACTGGGATTGCAGAGAATAATACTCGGAGCAATGAGGTGCAGAGATGACAGTGAAGTTAAACAAAGAGAAATGAGCATGAAAAGAATCAAATGTAATGAGATTTCTCACAAACTGCTTATTTTATAAAAAAAGACAAAATGGGGCATTACAAGGGCACAGACCACATTATTAAACAAGCATGAGCACAAAAGGTTTATTAACTAAGGGAGATGTTTAAAATAAAGATATGGCTGAGGAAATGATTAACAGGAAAGCAAAATGAGTATGTTTAAGGCAAAACAGGCATGTTTAGAGTAAAACTAGCGCAAGTACAATGGGCATAAAAAGAGATTAAATGAGCAAAATGAATATAAGGAGAAAAGGGCACATTAAGTATAAATTAAGCAAGGTGACTGCATATTTTGGCATAACTATGCCTTCGTATTGTAGCAAGGGCATAACTAAAGTTATTCAAAGTATTTCAAAGCATGTGGAAGTGCTTACAGCATGTGCTTGTTACTGTGTATGTATTCTAGAGAGTTTGTGTACAAAGTACAACTATTTCTGAAGTACAGTCAAAGTATAGCCATTTTGAAAAGTTTCTTGTGCTGGGTGTGTCTATTCATAATGTGTTCCCATTACATTGTGTTTCTTGCATTGTAAAGAATTGCCTAGCAAGGTACCGCCATTTTGGGGAAATTTCAGTGTGCTGTGAACAGTTTATTCGCAATTGAAATGTTATGGACTCTGAGCTTCTCTTGCCTAATTTATTCGCATCGTGTAGTTATTTGAAATGTTTCTTACAATGATGATAAATTACTTTTGCAATACAATAATCTCAAGAGTATTACAATACCCGAGAGAGACTTATTTCACAAAGTTCAGTTATACAAAGACCTGTGCTATTGGGCAAAGTTACAAATACCGGCATAAATTTCTGGCATGTGTGTGTGTGTTTGTGCTTATTTGCAAAACCCTTCACTAGTATGTTTTAATATGGCAGATGGATTTCTAAAGTCCTTATCTCTTGTATTTCATCAGAATATTGCAGAGAACTGGAGAATATTTGAGAAAGAGTATGTTATTTTTATACAAGCAGCTTATTCAGATAAAGATGCATGCACCAGGGCATTAATTTTGCTAAACCTAGCTGGGTCAGAAGTCATAGAAAGAGAGCATTCATTTGTGTATGCACCAGCAGTATATGAAGGAGAAGGTGAAAACCATCATATTGTTGTACAGGCTGAATCAAGGGATGACCCCGAGTGATTGAAGCGCATGTTCAGAGAAATGTGTAAACCCCAGACAAATATTACCTTATAGAGGCATTTGTTTTACATGAAAGATCAGAAACCAGGGGAAACTTTTGCAGCTTATATAACTGTCCTGAGAAACAAAGCTAAAATGTGTCAGTTTGGTGACTTAAAAGATGAGTTAATAAAGGACAGACTCATGTGTGGTATTAATGATGCTGCTGTGAGAAAGATTTTGCTTTGTGACAGCGATTTAACATGGAGTAAAGCCATAGAGATTTGTCAAATCCATAAAGTGACAGAAAAAACTCAAGTATGCTTGCAAGTGACAAGAGCATGGTTTCAGCAAGCTCCAGAGCAAATGTAGATGGGGGCAAACAGAAGTAGTCCTAAGCACATGGCAGCCACTACCCCTGCTGTCTCACCAGGGAAACCATGTAGTTTTCCAGCAAGTTCTAAGACTAGTTCATACATATATATATATATATATATATATAGATATATATAAATATATCATATCTACATACACACACATACATGCACATATGTATGTATGTATATGCATATATATCTTGCTTTCTATGTACAGATTTTATATGCCCCTTTTATATGTCTCTCTCAAAAAAAAGGTGAATATATTTTGCATATAAAGGTCTGTTACACATTTTTATATGTCCCTTCTCAAAAAAATAATTTGTCCATGGTTAAAGGGATAGTGATGAAGGGAATGGAAGTGCCTCTATATCAAAAAATCCACTGAAACACTAAATTTAAAAGACAGGATCATCATCAACCCAAAGTCTTCCCATTTTTATGTGAGAGTATGGATATTACATCGTGTTTTTTACCACCTCTATCAATTCAGTTCTACTCTTCCATCTTCTTCTATAATCATGCTCAAATCTTATTAGACCTTCTGTCACGCAACTCTTCACTCTCTGTTGGCTAGACATCCTGGTCTCCTCTGGTGGTCCTCCTTTCTCTCAATCCTACTTTAGCAAATTGTCTTCTGGTTCCTAAACAAGTAGCCTTACCACTATAATTTGGGTTTCTTGACCCTTTGTGCAATTGAGAGAATTTTGCCTTCTGCTTTCATATCTTCTTCTGTTGGCAGTGTACATCCTATTACCCATCTCAGGCACTTCACCTTCAATATTTCAAGTGTTCTCCATTGCTCCGTCTCAACTGCCCAGGTTTCTGTGCCATATAAGAGCACTAGCCACACCACTGTTTTGCATTGCTTACTTTTCTGCTTCTTTGGCATTTTTCAGTCACACACTACCTCTGACACTTTGTGCCAGCTGATGGCAGAACTTCAGATTGCAGCTTTGAGCTACTCTTTCAGGTTTTCTTAACTACTCCTAACAAATACCAGTATGAACAGAACTCAGCTCAAAGTTGAACCATGATGCACGCCCATTCCCACTGTTAACCACTCTGAAAGGCCAAACACCATTTGTAGTTGTGTCACTGGGTGCTTGTACTTTACACTAATTCTATCAATATTTCTAGTTCTTTGAGCCATGTATGGAATGTAAAATCAGCTCTCTTGGGAAGTTCTCTTTTGTTTTCTACATGTCAATGAATTCAGAGTGGGACTCTCTCTTTATCGCCATCTTTCTCTAAAGATGCATTACAGGTACAGGCAATTAAATGCATAACTCAATAAAATGGTCTTCATGCAATTCCAGTTTTAGAACAAGTGAAACAAAAAATAAAAGTATCTTTATCCTCCACAAAACACTTCGCCAGAAAGCCCACAGTAAGTGTGAAAACAAATCCTCTTGAAACCATAAGGCCAATTAAGGCAACACACCAAGTTTATTCAAGGAGTCTTGCAAACTGCTTTTGTGTACTTGCAGACAGGAAAAAAGGTAATACTGAAATGCTTCAGAATGAGATATTTCATCTGGAACTAGTGTTAGACGATGAATAAAAAAATCTTGTACACATCTTGCTTCTTTCTAACTTTAACTTTTAGTATCTTGAAACTAGTATGTCATTTAAAACTCTTATTTCTCCTCTATGATTTTAACTGTTAGTATCATGAAACTATTGTGACATTTAAAACTTAAATGACTCAAGCTGCATCTTTTACAGATGTTTTACTTGTAAAGGTGTATAGATTACCATCTAAGCCAAAATTTATTAATGCATGATTACACAGGACTAAAGAACTGTATTTTTTCTTCCAGATAAACATCTGTCCTCTGTACTAAACAGTGCATTCTCATCCACAAGATATACATCTAATACAATGTTTAGGAAAAACTTTTTTACTAGATGTGCAGTATATCTTGTTGACAAATATTTCATTAATGCTTAGATCTCATAGTGCAGGACAGCCTGTACTGAGCAATGGCTATGCTTTCAATGTTGCAGGCTAATCTGGACAAAATATCCCAGATGGCTATGAACACCCACACATATTTGGTGTAGGAGGGAATAATCATGAGTTTTTAAGCTGCATAAAATCGCAAGTACATCAACGTATGCTTAGCTGCATATAAATTTATAAATTGAATGAGGTATTAGTGCAGAAATGAAAATAAACGGAATGCATTTACCAATAAGATACTCTTAAAATATAACTTATTTTCATGATACATCTTGCCCACATGTTATACTATGATACATGATGTGGAAATGTAATGATGTCGTTAATACATTTGCAAAGTACAAGTTACAGCTTTACCTTGGTTATTTAAAATTAAACTAAAAGCTAGAACTGCACCACTCCCTTTAAAGAAGAGATTTTTTATTAATTTTCAAAGGGAAAATATGTTAGACGTCCTTGTCATGTAATGGGTTAGCATGTTAGTTACTTCCACACTAATGATCCTGCTGGGAGGCAGTAAACTGTTCTGTGTGCCACAGATAATGACAGATTTGAATCATATCATCATTCTAAATAAAGTACACCTAGCAGTATCCTGACATTTTTTTAGTAACCACATTTTCAGCTTTCATCAGGCAGTCCTGAATGCACAAAACAGTAAGAGTACATAAGGACATTGACTTACAGTGAAGCAGGGCAACTAGTAATGACATCAAGGAAGAGATTAACTAGTTGCAGGCTTTCTTCTTGGATTATTTAAAATGTGAAGGCTTTTTAATGAGGCTATATTGCTTTCTTATGTTGGAATCTATTTTAAACTAGCAGTCAAGTGTACTGAGAGACTGCTTTTGTGTACTGATCATGCAACTACTTTTGTATGATGGATTGTATGTGTTTCAAGGCAATTTATTCTCACAGCCATCAAAACCTTAATATCCATCCTGAGAATTTACCCCCCTTTCTCTCAGAAGACTAGGCCATTTAGTCTTGGATGAATTTGAGGACATCAATCCTATCATCCTGACTCTGTTTAAGGAAGATAATGTTTCACACTGTTTAATCTGCAGGTGCAACTTATTACGAAGAAGGGGGAAGCTTTGCAAAATGAATCTCTCTCTCCATCACATTTATTTTATGTGCTAGTGAAGAATTAGATCCCTAGTTCGGGTGTTTGCTAAGCTAATTGCCTTGGAGAGATACAGGAGACCAAGGACAACAGGGCATGGTAGATGAGTTATAGATCTTGCCCAAGAGTCTATAAGATAATGAATAAAAAGTCTCTAAAACAATGGGTAATTAAGCCTGAATTCTTAGTTATCCACTCCTTTTTCCCCACTCTTTCCAACTACTCTTCTAATTTTCAGTTTGCGCTTACAATTAAGGTTTGTTTGAAATAGTGGACTTCAGAGAGGATCTAAAGTAATATTAATGAATTGGTTAGCATATGTATTGCTTGCTCTTTTACCCATCTGTTTGTAACTTGGCTCTTAATGGCTCATACAAAAGTTTGTTTGAAATGTCTGTCTGTAATACACTGCATATAACTGTTATCTCCATTTTACATTGTGATATATTCTCCTAATCTGATTCAATAAATTGACCATGAAGATTAGTGCATCATTATGGTAAAACTGTAAAATAAATTAAAATAGGAACCTCTGGGATTCTTCTAGTTGTTTGATACATCAAGTGGGGTACATCCAGAAGGGCAACTGCAATTTATAATTTGTTAAACTGGGGCTGAATATAAGGGAATGAAAATATCTTTAGATCTGGATAATATAGACTTGTTATATAGTTGTGTTAAGGAGGAGAGTTTTCTGACTAAATTTGCAGCATGATGATCAAAAGAGAGGGAACTATGAATCAAGGTACCTAACTGTATTTCTGTTTAGTAGTAGGGTATTGTCTATGCTATATTTTCAGGGTGGGGGTTGTTTGACATATGAAATACTTCACTTTTTCACATTTCATCTGAGAGAATTTTAGTAGACCGATTATTAAGCAGGATACATTCTTTTTGAAGGATACAGGCATCAGAGGGATTCTTGACAATAGCATCCAGTTTGCAACTGTCTGCAAACAGTTAACCAGATGTTGTGTTTATTAGTTTAAAGATCAGAGAAATAAATGCTGAAAACGAAAGGTCCCAGTACAGAGATCTACTGTCCTCTGCAGGCTACAATACAGTGCAAAAAACAATGTGGGTTCTGTTCTGTTGCCAGTTTACTATCTATTGTATCACATAACTATCCATATTTAAAGAATTTATGCTGTGTGAACAAAATGTCTACTTTCAAAAGCCTGCATGACTCTCTCAAACATGTTAGCTATATATAACAGGCAGGATGTCCCTATGATGAAGCAAGCATATTGAGGGTCTAGATTTTAGACAATATAAGTTCTGATACACTCCCCTAGCTTGCAGATCTGGCTTGTAAGGTTGATGATTACCAGGGCCCTAAGTAGGGCCACAACCACTGTGGTGTACCATACTTTGGGAACACATCCTGTGGTGAAGTTTAGCTTAAAACAATCTGAGGAGCTTTTATAACAAGACATCTTTGCTGCTGCTTATTAAATGCCCAGATATGTTGCCAGGTTCCATGGAAGAAGTATTTTCGGTATTTAATAGCACCTCCAAAACATATTTTGGTGGTAATAAGGGGTAGAGAAGATTCTGGGATAAGTGGAACATGGACAGATCATTTAAATATGAAGTTTTCACTAAACTTTTTGCTACTATATTCTTGATGTCTGTTGGATTAAATTGGATGGCCCTGTTGAGGACAAGTTCTGAGGATTTCCTAATGAAGATAATTAACAACTTCCAATCATTCTTAGCCTGAGAAGATAACCTATGTTTATCGATTGCTTTAGGAGCCCTAATATTATTAAGTGAATGCAAAGAAAGATTTTTTGGCTTACTGTTCATTGCAAATTATATACTGAAAATGATGAGCTGAAAAACTATCATGCACCCTGCAAGATTGTATATAACAACTCCACAGTTGCAACACATTGAAGAAAACGGAAAAATATAAATATATTATAAATATAATATAAAGGGAAATTATACAACATATTGTGGAGAAACTCACAACAACATTGAATTATTTACCTTCATTCATTCAGAGAATGTTGCAGTGCAAACACACAGGCAAGCCATGTCTACAGAAGTTTTCAAACTCCTTTTCCTGTTGTAAATTTTTTTTTTTTATGTTGGCTTACCACTGGGTTTGTTTTTGCATTTCTCATTGCACTTTGCTTTGGTCATGACTACTAAATCTTTTATGTATAAATGGGCATACCATTCCTTTAACTCAGAAGTCAGTTGTGAAATATCATCAAATAAGTACGTCTACTACCTACCTGCTGTATCTGTTGCATGGAATCCTTGCTAATTAAGTCCAGAAACTTCTGGAATACCCTATATTATACATGTAGGTACTCCATTTAATTCCAGAATACTTTCTGAATTCTAACAAAATTGTCTGGGGAAATGGAAGGTGTCCTGTAGCAGGCTATAACATGGTACTTTGCCATATTTTAAGGTGATTTTGAATCTTGTTTGGGGAACTCTATCTGAATGTTATATGATTTTTGACAGATATGATGACTGTACCACAGTTACCGTCAAGACTGAAGGCATGATAGGTGGAAAAGCCCTAGTAAACAGGATGTCCTTCCTTTTCATTTAAACAAGTCTTAGTCATTTCACAAACAAGATTATGTTCCTGATTCAGGAAAGCCTCATGCTCTGACAGTATTTTGTTGAGACTTCTGGCATTCAGGAAAGCTACGTTAATGTGTTCCAAAAATAATGCTTGGTCAATTTGCTACACTGGATAGTCCGTTAATTGAATTATGCCTAAAAAAGTCAGTATGAGGCAGCACAGGCTTTAGCCAATACGCAGAGGCCTTTGAACCCATTGCTTTAACTCATTTAGCAAACCACTCACACAGGATGTAAGATTGCCTTGAAATAGTGAGAATTTAAATAATTCCATCAAACTAAACCTTATCTTTAGCTGATTTCATTCATGTTTGTCTAAAGGAGATGAGTGTTCCCAATTTATTTTATTCATACAACATTTCTTTTATTTGGTATTTATTTATTTTTGTTTACTGGGAAAGTCCAACTGGTATAACATCCTTTTTCAGCAGGGGCATGGGAGAAAAGCTCCGGTTTTGATATATACATAAATACAGTTACATAATATTTGAAGGAATATAATATATAGTTAAGTGTACATGCATGAGAGAAAAAGCTTTACAATAGCATACATAAACATCATTTAGAAACAGAGCATGCACATAGCTTACTTCGGTATATACAGCACTGAACATTCATTATAAACAGACAGGCTTGTATATAGTAGAGAGAGGTATAACATTGCAAAATATACTATAATATTACCTGCGATTTCTAGCAATTAAAATAATGAAAAGAAGAGACAATTTAACTATGGAAATATTAGAAAGGGGAGAGGTTGTTGATAATGAAATGTAGTATAAAATGTTAGTAGAAGAGCAACTAGGAAAGCATCGTTACATTTCAGCCTAAGAAGTAAAGTAATTAGGAAACTGAGAATGGTTGGAGATATTTGGGCTGTTATAGAAGCATTAGTTTCAACAGATGAGGAGAGAGAGAGAGTGATAAAACTATGACAGAGGGGGCAGTGAGATTTATATGACACATATCCAAGCAAAGTTACTCCTCATGGGTTAGTGAGCATCTTTCATGGCTTGATGGAGGAAGAAGGGGTAAGTGGAAAAAAAAAGGTTCTGGAGAAAAGGTAGCAGGTGTGACCATAAATGTATTCTATCTGGGAGCTTGGCAGTGTCAGAGCCATACTTTACTAAGATATTGTTTAAGAATTAACTTGAACATATGCATCTTTTCTGTATTTTTTATTTGCAGAGGGATAAAGTTCCAATTTTTTGTGACTTGATGGGAGTAAGGAGAATCCTCAGATGAGATGCCTGTTTTGGACATGGAGAGGAGAAATGTTTTACTTGACCACAGTAGTCTGGAAATGAAGTATAGTTGGAGCATATCTTTCAATCATGGGCATTTTTCAGGGAGATGAATTAAGTTGTGGACTGTCTTGAGTTGTGAGTATGTTAGGTAGTGTTTCGTATTTATATGTACTACCTACTGTTAGTATTATTGAAGGAATATGATATTGGCAGCAGAGTATTGCCCCTTAGTATTGCAGTAACAATTAATACAAATTAGTCAAAACTGGTGAATGATTTCTATGCTTTGAGCAACATCTTAGATACTTCAAAAGATACATAAAACAGGTCATTCATAAAATATGAATGCTCAATTTTCTTTTGCTGGACTGAGGGGACAGCAAACAGTTTGAATTAGTAGTTCCACATATTTTTACAAAGTTATTAGACATTAAGGTAACCCTTTGCAGATATGTTCATATAAATGTTCTCCTTAACTTGTACTGCGATATTTGCAGAATGGCACTTCATTTTGTTAGCATCTGCAGCATCTTTGGTATCCATGTCAAATTCATATGGAAATAGCAGATTTTTGTTACTTCAGCATGCAGTATGAAGAAAGGTGAGAAATGCTAATAAGGAATTTGGAGCATAATACATTTTATTCCATAACAATCTTTTAGTAAATATGCAACCAGTGTTGCATACATTTTCAATCAGTTATTTTAGAAAACAAAAGTGATATTTTCACTAAAGATTTGTAGCTTTGTGATCTATTTTAATGCATCTAACTATGTTAAAACATTTTAAGTGAAATTCCATAACATATCTAGAAGTTAATATTTCACGGAGAAGAATGTTTTCAACAACAGAAAATAAAATATTGAATATATTATCAATTAATTCAAATAATTTTCACCTTAAGGGCTACCAGATGATTATATTTAATTAATGTACCTTTCGATAACATATACATTACTGCCACCAAAAAAAAGGCATTTAGAAGTGGGATACAAATTACTGAAATTTCTATTTTTACCACTATACCAATGAATTTTAATAAATGTAGGAAGACAGGGTGATGATACATGACACTAACACATTTTAAACGTCTACTAAGCTTACTTTATTTACACAACTGACAAATACTGTAAATTATCATGGTAGAAAAGACAGAATGATAACTTTCTGAGAGAAGAAAATAAGGTATGTTATTTCTCAAAGATAATTTTATAACACACAAACAATATTTTCATTCAGTTTGCAGTGAGTGCATATCAAGACTACTGCTTTCTGATATATATCAGATATGAATAAATTATTGGTCTGCCTATAATTCAAAGAGGGAATGAGACAGGTATGACTAAACAAAGTAATATATGCAGATATACTTTTAAGATGGAATGTGATAAGATTAAATAAAGGATATTAAATAATATTCAAGTGTGATATTTGCAAATATGAAGAGGTGAAATGAACTTTTGATCTTAAGGAAATGTGTATTTGCAAAGATTGCTGCATTTGTTTTCTGTTTAAAATTGCAAAGTTGCTTAAGCAATTGAAACTTGCCAGCTCCATTTGTGTAAAAGAGTAAAGCCCTAACAGCAAGCCAGCTGAATTGAATTCAACTAGTCACTTGGATATCTATTGGGGTTGGCATGGGTCAAGAAATAAGAATGCTTATGCCTGCTCTCCTATGTTTCGGGGTAAGAAAGGTTGTACATTTATAAGCACAATTTCAGTCGTTCAATCTGTGATGGAGCCTGGGGATTATGTGGAGGCACAAAAAAAACAAGAGGCTAAGGCAATCTGATCATATAACAGAGCATGGCATGCATTGCAAATAGCCACTGTATAACAAACATTTTTATACAGATTGGCATGATCTGGATTCAGGATTAAAGTAGGAAAAAACATCACTGATAACTGCCTTAGTGACAGACCCATATTGTTTGGCTCTCAGGGTAATAATAGGGAAGGAACGTTTCAGTTGACAAAGAGGGGTCTGATTTTCAGCAGACCCTGGGATTAAAAGATAAAGTAGAAAGTGAAATGATTCACAAACACTCAAACCTTTGTGAGCCTGCAGATAGACGTTTTAGATATGTAACAAAATGTTAACCTAATATACATTTTGTATACGTATTAAAAGATACAAAAATACCATCTGTAATTTCTCAATGCAGGTTTAAAATAATTTAAGAGAAATTTTAGAAAAATTATTTAAATGAAATAAATAAGGCTAAAATCCCAGGTTTACTTTGGAAATCTGCAATCTTCACCTCAGTCCAGATTATATACTTGCAGAATACTTCACAAATTAATTCGCAAAACTTATTTCCAAGATTAATACAATTCAACATGACTAATGCTGGAATTGTAATGAAAATGCAGTGGAAAAAATGAAACGGACAATAAAAGGTGCAATCATAATAATGCAACTAAACTACATGGTATCTCTGCTTGATCAGCAATTTGCCAACAAAGAATATTTTACAGTGATGTTTATAACTATTGCATTGGAATGCATTGTGACAGTTTTGAGGAGACAGTATTCTCCTGAAACTGAATGTGAAGTGATAAATACGTTTTAATGGAAACTAGCATTTTCTTTTGTGATGAATGATTAGAAAATTGTAAGAAATCTCACTAATACTATTTAAAGAATCATCATATTTAATTTTATTATATATTATTTCATATTTCTACAACTGTACAAATACTTTATGGGACAGATTGCAAAACAGTTGTTCTCAGTGCAAGTCTGTCTTAATTCCAAAATACCTGATCTCAGTGCAAGTGACTTATTCTCAGTGTAACATCTATCAATAAATGGGCTTATACTGGGGGTCAGATTCCAAAACACCTGATGTTAATGTAAGTAGTCACTTACATTGAGAATATGTTTTCTGTAATCAGTCCCTATGTTTTTGCAGATGCATATTATAAACATCTATTCCTGTATCAAATCAACCAGCAAGGGCAAGGTGCCTCTGAAAATCATAAACACAAAGTCCAATTGATAAAACTCACTGAGGCACACCATGGCAATAAGAAGCTGACCTTTTTTTAGTCAAAAAAATAAATAAAATACACTTGTTAAAGCAAAGAAACGTTTCAAAATCAGTAAGCGCTTTCACATTTCAAAAATGCTTCATCAGACTATTCAAACACCTATAGACATTGCATATAAAAGCATCATTCAATTAACTATTCAAACAATCTCATTATGCAGGAATCAACACTAATATACATAAACCAACCATGTGGTCACATAAATTAATGAAGAAATAAACATTTCATGGAGTCTTTTTGAATATTTATATAAAAATTTTATTAATAATAATGTTAAAAATTCTGTTAAAAAAGTTGCAAACTGTTAGAAATACATTAGTACAACTACAAAAACTATTAAAAGTATATATATATATATATATATATATATATATATATATATATATATATATATATAGAGAGAGAGAGCAAAATTAGTTAATAAAAAAGGGGGTCACTATAGATTTGCTTCATTTAAATCAAAACCATTGTGGTCTCATTATATACAATAAATGTCTAAGAAAACATGACAGTCTGTATAAATACTTATAGAAGAATATGTGGAATATGGAAAAATCTGAATACCAAAAAATATCATATAACTAAACAGTGTATACATGAACCTTCAATGCTTAAAACCCCTAGCGCTCAGAAAGGGTTTCAAAGAAATTCTGTCATTCAAACCAGGGGCTTTATCTGCTTGCAGCCTTATGATCCATCTAATTTCTTTTTGTTCAGTATAGTTCTTGTAATCACCTAATCTAGTATCTTGATGTATCAATTCTATGGCCATAAACTTAAATTTATGGGTCGTACCCTTATCTATAACTTGTTTGGCCAGAGCATTATTTTCATCTTCCCTATTAATAGCATAAGTATGTTCTCTTATATGTTCCCTAAGAGTTCTGTTTGTCATGCCAGCATAGAAAGATGTGCACTTTGTGCAAACTGCTAGATAGACTAAATTGCGTGTCCGACAATTTGCATAAAAGTCAAAACAGTATACTTTCCTAGTATCTGGATGGATAAACTTCTTGTTATTTAGTATGAAACAACATTGATTACAAGTCCTACATGAATAGGTCCCTTTCCTTGCTGATTCTACCTGCTGTTTCTCTTTTTTCTCATAACATAGTAGACGTTTTAAAGATTTGGTATTCTTATATGTGAATTTAGGGGTATCTCCTACTAATTGATGTAGCTTGTCATCTATTTTTAAGATGTTCCAATTTTTCATAAAAATCTCCTTGATTTTCCTATTATTACTAGTGAAAGATATCACAGGCTTATTCAACATCATATGATTTTGTTTCTTCAATTAAACTACGGGCATCTTCATTACCATATATATATATATATATATATATATATATATATATATATGGTTTCCCCATTGAATTCCTTCTTACTATACTGTCATGAAATACCTTTATCATCTCTCCTGATTTATAGCCCTTTTCTTGAAATTCATCATGTAGAACCTCCACATTTTTTTGAAATTGAGCATCTTGGCACCTACGTCTAGATGCTCTTAGCACTTGACCTTTCAGAATATTCCTATAAATATGTGTAGGGTGCATACTGGTATGGTGCAAACTCAATTTTTTCCTACAGTCTTTTCTAAATAACTGCATCTGTAAGGAGTCTCCCTCTCTTATTAGCAGAACATCCAAGAATTCTATCTTCTCTACTGACCATTTCCCATCTAGAGTAAAAAAAAAAAACTGGTGGTGCTATTAATATATTCAATGAACTCTTGAAGTGTGGCCTCATCGTCTTTCCATAATAGAAAAATATCATCCACAAAATGCTTATATATTAAGATGTTTTCCTGGTATATGCTCTGTATGATGTAGGTGTATTCCCAGTATGCCATTATTAAACTTGCATAGGAGTTTGCACACGGTGTGCCCATTGCAACTCCTTTCTGTTGTAAAAAATACTGGTCATCAATACAAAGGCATTGTTTTTTAACATGATGTCCATAAGCATAGCACATCTTATCACCATTTTCCTTGGCATATACTTTTCTATCAAAAGCAACCTCATGTAGTCTACCTCTATGTCATTGGGAATGGAGGTGAATAAAGAATTTACATCTAGTGTCACCATGAAACCTATCTCATCATTCTTTGTAGGTGAAGTATATTCCGTGAGGCTCTCAAGAAACTGTTTAGTGTCTTTAATCACTGTGGGTATTTGCTCCACTATCTTCCTTAACTGTTTCTCTAGATATATGGACATTGTCTCAATTAACCATCCCTTACTGGAGACTATCGGTCTCATAGGTGGGTTCTTAATGTCTTTATGGACTTTGGGTAAGCCCCTGAAAGTTGGTACAACCGGTCTCTCAATCAAAAAATATATTTATAGAGGTCAAAATCTATAACATTACATAAAAATAAATCATATAATTCATCATGTACACCATTAATGACTCTATTTAACTGTGTAAAAGTCATATTAAAATATGTTTCCTTATCTTTTAACAGGGTATCAGTCTTTGTCTCATACATCACAGTATCAAGGATAACAACTGCCCCACCTTTATCAGCTCCTCTAATCACTATATCTTTATCAGATTGTAGATCTTTAAGAACTAACTGCTCACGATTGTTCAAATTATAAATAAACATTTTGTTTTATTCTCAGTGGTATTATACATTTTTAATAATTCTCTTTCAACAGGTTTCTCAAAAGATTCTATTAACGGATGCATTTGAGGGATAAAAACAGAAGGCTTTTTAAAACCATTAGCTTTGCGATTATCAGTGTTACCAAACATTAGTTTTAAACACAAACTTCTAGTACACATTTTAAAATCTACTAAATAATCAGTGAAATCAATGTCTTTCACTGGGATGAAAGAAAACCCTTTGTTTAAATCTGTGATGGAGCTTGGGGATTATGTGGAGGCACAAATAAACAAGGGGATAAGGCAATCTTATCATGTAACATTAGAGCATGGCATGCATTGCAAATAGCCACTGTATAACAGATCATTTTATACAGATTGGCATGATCTGGATTCAGGATTAAAGTAGGAAGAAACATCACTGATAACTGCCTTAGTGACAGACCCATATTGCTTGGCCAGGGCAATAATAGGGAAGGAACGTTTCAGTTGACAGAGGGGTCTGATTTTCAGCAGACCCTGGGATTAAAAGATAAAGTAGAAAGTGAAATGATTCACAAACACTCAAACCTTTGTGAGCCTGCAGATAGAAGTTTTAGATATGTAACAAAATGTTAACCTAATATACATTGTGTATGCGTATTAAAAGATACAAAAATACCATCTGCAATTTCTCAACGCAGGTTTAAAATAATTTAAGAGAAATTTAGAAAAATGATTTAAATGAAATAAATATGGCTAAAATCCCAGGTTTACTTTGGAAATCTGCAATCTTCACCTCAGTCCAGATTATATACTTGCAGAATACTTCACAAATTAATTCACAACACTTATTTCCAAGATTAATACAATTCAGCATGACTAATGCTGGAATTGTAATGAAAATGCAGTGGAAAAAATGAAACGGACAATAAAAGGTGCAATCATAATAGTGCAACTAAACTACATGGTATCTCTGCTTGATCAGCAATTTGCCAACAAAGAATATTTTACAGTGATGTTTATAACTATTGCATTGGAATGCATTGTGACAGTTTTGAGGAGACAGTATTCTCCTGAAACTGAATGTGAAGTGATAAATACGTTTTAATGGAAACTAGCATTTTCTTTTGTGATGAATGATTAGAAAATTGTAAGAAATCTCACTAATACTATTTAAAGAATTATCATATTTAATTTTATTAGCTTATATATTATTTCATATTTCTACAACTGTACAAATACTTTATGGGACAGATTGCAAAACAGTTGTTCTCAGTGCAAGTCTGTCTTGATTCCGAAATACCTCATCTCAGTGCAAGCGACTTACTTTCAGTGTAACATCCATCAATAAATAGGCTTATACTGGGGGCCAGATTCTAAAACACCTGCTGTTAGTGTAAGTAGTGACTTACATTAAGAATACATTTTCTGTAATCAGTCCCTATGTTTTTGCAGCTGCATATTATAAACATCTATTGTGTAATTGTTTCTTTTGGAAATCCATGCCTAAATGGTGTCTTAATCCCACCTGTATTCTATTCTTAACCATTCATTTCCTTCCTCTATCATTTTATGTTTTAATCAAAAAATGAATCATAAGACAAAATAATAGTCGAAGTGGATAGGGAAGCTCTGACAAAAAGGGTAGAATTGGATTTGGTTAAAGAAAATAAAGGAAGCTATAAATGATCTTTATAACATTATTAAATACATAGTGGGAATGGAGCCATGGAAATGGCATTAGGAGGGCAATTCCCAGTAAAAAGAGAAAGTGAAGACCTATGTAATAAAGGAATGATGTCACCGAGTGAATACGAGCAAGGGAAAGGCAATAAAGGAAACCAAAAGAGAAGACAACAATATGGAATAGTACGATGCATGTGAACCTTGAAGTGTAATCTTTATTGCAACTACATAACTGAGATAAATGAGGACATTTCTGCAAGTATGTAACAAAATTAAAGGGCTAGAGGTAACTCCCCTATATAAAAAGGAAGGGAAATAAAAAAAGGCAAAGACCACAGTGAGGCACTGCATATATCCTTTGCTTTGGTCTTCATGGCAGGACAGAGGCAAGACTGGGATTGATGATCAGGTAAAATGAGAAGGCATTAAGAGTAATTGACAAGTGGAAAATGGAACAAGTTAGAGTGAGAAAGAAAAAGATACAGAAACCGAATAAATTAATCTACCAAACAGAACTGATCATCAAGAGGCTGGAAAATGAAATCATTGCAGTATTGAGAAGACTACTATGGTACTCATTCACAAAAGAGTCTGCATAAGCATTTCTAAAATTAAAGCCAGTATGCATAACCTTAGCAGCAGGGAAGATGAGGCAAATTATTCATAGAAAATCGTTGCTCCCTGTGACGCTCCACCACTGGACCAGTAAACAAGGAGCCTCAATCCTCACCAGTGGGGAGAGTACACTAGAAGGATGACAAGTACACATACAGTATTTCTAGATGCAACTCTTATCAAGTGCAGTTTCCCTTAAGAGCACACTGACACCAGGGCTTTTTTTTCAGTCCTCCTCCAGATCCCCAATAAGGCTCCCCACTGGCACAGCTATAGAGTTCAGATCTTGGCTGAATGACCAAGCCAAGACCTCCAGCACCATCTCTGTCCAACCAGTGCTTCGTGTCCCTGCCCAAGTAGCTGACAAACACACTCTTTGAGGATTAATTTACACACACACACCTACCTGGGAAAGGCTGGCACAGGTTTACAAGCTATGTCCCTTTTGCCCAGACTATAAGGTAGTTACCAATTCCACCAGTCAACTTCTTATTAGCTACTTTAAGGTCCTTAACAAAAGGTTCCAACCTTACTGGGTAATATTAACGCAAATGGTAATTTGACCAAGAGAAAGGCGATTAGGAGCGGCCCACATAGTGTCATCAAATAAATATGCAAGTACTCTCAAAAAATTAACTATCTCTACACAGATCAGCCAAAATGAAAGGTTTAATTATATTTAATAATAAAAGATCAAGGCAGTTCCAAATATATAAAAACACACAGTCAATGGCATAAACAGAATCAAAACTGGAGTTGATAAAGCCTGTTGGTGAAAGCGCTACTCTTCTAATAAATATGGTCTACAGATCATTGCTGGACTTTATTTGATACCTACACTGCATTTTACTTGATGGATATTGTGACAAGAGAATATTGTAGCAAGGGATTTTATATTGTGGCAAGTGACTTTTTAGTAACCACAGCACCACCTCCTTTTGATTCTGTTTATGCCATTGACTGTGTGTTTTTATAGCTTCGTTATTCTTGGCTACAGAATCTTTATACAGTTGCTGATCGCCTCTTTGCTGTGCTTGTTCTAAATATATATTCACAGTGACATCAGAGTTCAAAACCATAGGATATATTTAAAACAACATTGCAGGACAGTCTCAAATAAATAAAGGAAAATATCTAAACTAAGCTTTACTATATTCCTGCCTGTATCTAAGATAATTACTATACTCTAGAAACCTACCTCATTAGAGCAAGGCAGATGTGGTAAATGGATCTTCTAGTTGCTGTCAGGTCTAAGACAGAATACAGACTACTCTGTCTCACTAAGGCACTTCTCAAATTAATATCTCAAATATTACTGATGGGATAACTTGCAGAATTACATCATTTCTTGTCATCTGACTGCTAGTTCCCAGACCAAACAACCATTGATGAATTTGACAGTATTTAGCACCTATCTGTAAAAAAAAAACAGACAAGGGCTTCTCCTCAGGTCTGGCAGATGTTGGAAGTCCTAAAACATTTCCATTCCTTCATGCTTTCAAGACTAGTAATTAATTCACCTTAAAGACAATACAGAACATTTCCTAATACATAGTGTTTCTCGCTCCACTGAAAACTGAAATATACCATTTTTTATGGCCTATCCATAAAGTAATTTAGTAGACTGAGGTTAGCCTCCTGTATCCCAGTCTACACTGTTAAAATATATACACTTAAATAGTTACAATAGTGCATGTACATTTCTGTTTTCGTCCAGTAGGGCCCACTGTGGTTGTATTTCAAACAGCACTTTGCCAACACCTTTTCAAGATGCACGTCAGTACAAGCAGTTTGATATACACATGACAAGCAGTTTCAATACATTTGTAATACAACTATCTTACACAAATCATTTCAACATTCACTAATGAGATGCAACTTTTTTACAAAATTCCAGCCAGCTGGGTTGGCAGTGTCTCCTTTTGTCAGACTTCTAGCTGGGCTGGCAGTATCCCCTTCCATCATATTCCCATATATGCAATGTATACATGGACATGTTTACATTACTATTGCCTTTAGCTTCACTTAGACCCCTGTATGTGTCTGATATGGTCTCTTTTCCTATAATATTGTACAAACTATAAATTAAAACTGATGAAGCTGGCATCACTGACATTTTATCATTGTTATTGTCTTAATGTAACAGAGTACCAAACATTGAATAAAATTTAATTTGGTTAATCTTTTCAATCAGAGATGTTGCAGCTAGAAAGAGAGAGAGAGTGAGAGACAGGCAGAGCAAGAATGCTGCAGTGATGTGACATCTGATCATCATACAAGCATTAAGCCCCATGGAGATTAATGATGCTTATATTATGAAATAAAGTGAGGAAAAAGTAAATATGAGTTATGATTCACTATTAAATGGAGGCTTCTATGTAACATCAGAAGTAAATACTTCAGAAGCTAATTTTTAAGAGGAGAAGATTTACTGTAAAATAGCATGACTTGCATGCAGACAAAATAATTTATCTCTCAGCAGTTAAGGATGCTAAGGAAAGAGTTACAATTGTATAAACCTGTATGAACACTGGAAGAAAATGATTAAAGATAGAACCACATGAGTCACAGTAAGTATAAAAAGTCATGAGAAATGCATCTTTCATAATTTCAGCATGAATCTAGTCTAGAAACATGGTCCAAAATGTCCTGTGATTAACTAACTGCATGAGTGTGTTTGTGTGCATGTGTGGAAGTTAAAGAATTAAAAATAGATTTCCTAAAGTATACAAAATGAAGAAATTAATCTTCTTAGAAACTGAATGTATTTACTGTAATAAAGGTACTGAAGTGAAACTTTAGTGGTCGTAACAGGCAGTGAGAGTACACAGAGATAATAGTGTACAACAGTTATCAGTTTGTCATTAGGTCAATGAAGCTTAGTATTAATAAACAAAAGTTTAAACACGGGACAGGTACACAATGCAATGTCTGTACAAATATCGAAGGTGATGATCTGTAGGAACGTAGAATGGAGCCACTAATGAGCAACCTGTTATTTATTTAGATCATTGTGTAACACTGCTGGATTAGAAAATGTTTATTTGCTAATATATGAATAATAAAGTAGAACACTTACTTACAGATAGTAAGATTAGATGTCTGAACTCTGCTGTGATGGTTTCTTTTCTAAAATTTACCTCATGTGATGCAACTCTCAGTGTTGCTTTTCCTTATGACTATGAAGATTTATTCAGTAGTTTGTACTGTTTAATAGGGATTTTTCATATTCATATCAATTATACAAAATTGCCAGTACAGTGTTTTCCAAGGAAAACTCCCATTCACAGCAAGAGTCTGACAGAAACGCTGATAGTAATTTCAATTCCCTGAAAACTGTGAAGTAAAGCTATGACATATTTAAAATGGCCTGATTATTTTTCAGAATTTCCTGAGAGTCTGAAGAAGTATAATCATTGCAGTCAGTGAAAACAATATTTTCAAGGGAAGAATGAACAAGTTATGGTGATGGCAGACAACTGTCCATAATATCCAAATATGCAATTCAAAATATATTTTTTTCTTACAGAAGGAGTTTCAGTATATTATCTCTAATTCTTTATGCATACACAGTATAATGATCATACTGTCAGGGCAGTGCAAACAGTCAAGAACTGTATAAAGAAGTAAATTGCATTAGCAGTCACAGTTATACAGATTTTCAATTAGATTTACTGTACTGCATAGACATACCAAGGTAAAAGGCTGACCCACTACCAGCTCAATTAGTAGTAATAGGTTATAGTTTAGAAAAATAATTCCTTTATTTACGTCCACCCGAGAATTGACACCTGTATGCAAGATATACTTGAAGGAAAATAATTCTAGAACCATTCTAAGTGAGGTTTGCTAACAAACCAATTTGTCCAGGGACATCTACACGTGGGGGGTTTAGATAGAGTTAGTAATGGATTTTATGAGGGTAACAGAAAAAGATATTTGGGGAGTTTAAATGGGAAAGTAGGATGATTAGGAGGAAATGAGGTAAGGGTAGGGATATTCTACTTTGTGAAAGAGCAATGATTACAATGCTTGCCGCTGCAGGAATTGTGCTCTGGTGTTTGAATTGTTAATAAGTGGGCAGGGTATTTCTGTTGCACTGTTAGTTGTATTGGAAGGCTAGCTTTCCAACTTGCATATCAGTTGATTATCAGGCCAGTTGAATACCAGTTACTGGAAGCTAGATACCAGTGTTGGTGGCATATGGTGGAGTGGGTGTTGCTTCTAAAATTGTCTAGGCAGGAGTCTGCTTCGGAAAGGGTTTTGGGTAGGTTTATTGAAATGTGCATTGGTGGTAGTGGTATGGTAATGTATGGCTTTGTTTTGCCAACTGACTATGAGTGATGGTGGTTTCTTCTGTTTTGTTAATGATATCATGCCGGTTTCATTGGTGGGGTAGTCATGTCTACTTTGTGGCTCAGCTGTTATACATAGGGCTTTGTTAGTGATATTTGCTTTCCTCTGCATTTGTTGGGGAAGTTTGCATGCCATTTTCATTGGTGTGATAGTCTTGTTAGCTTTGCATCTCAGTTGTGGTTTGTATGGAGAGCTTTGTGGCAACATTGTTATTCTTTTGCCACAGCACTGAATGAAAGGGGGTTATCTGGATGTGCAGCCTTGGGTCTTAGTTTATAGAGGTATGGGTAGTCAAGGTCTTCAGTTGGGTTGTAGGAGTTCAAGGCCTGTACTGTTTGCCATTTTGCACGCTGCAAGCTCCTTAAGGTAGTGATGGATTCGTGCATGCATGATGGGGTTTGTAGTCTGCAGTGTAGGAAGCATGCCTACACTGATGGTTGGTGGGTCACAGTTGTCTATGGAAAAGGTGCACACTAGATCTCTGATAGGCTTAACTTTTCATTGTACAGTTATCTTTAAATGTGCAGATGTTTGTAGAATGTCCTGAATTTTGTTTCACATGTTTGGTGTGTTTTGCATTAAAAAAAGGTTGGTTTTCTGAATATTTGCTGGTGAAACATTCAGCTTTGTAGTTGGAACATAATGGCACAAATTTGGGTTGCAGACTTCATGCCATTCAAAAAAAAACATCATACTAATGCAGAACCAGTTATTCTATCAAATTGCCAAGTTCGCTAATAGGTTGGGAGGTTTGGTGGAATGCCCGGGTTTTGTCTCATGTTTGGGCTCATTTCCACAGAGTGATGGTTGGCTGGCAAATCATTAAGGCTTGAGGTTGGAGGGTGATGGCAGATGTTTGAGTTTCAGACTTCCTGCTTTTTGGAGGGTTTATGTTGGCACTATAAATAAAAAAAAAAAAAAAGAAAGAAAGTCCCTGGCCTTTGTCAAATGAGGGGGTAGCTACCTTTGTGGTAGCTTTGTTTGGATGTCTTGCTCTGGGAGGTTGAGAGGTATGGCTCATATATAACTGCATTCCAGGTTCAAGAAAATGTTAAAATAAAATTTAGCATAGAGGATTACACAATGGGACTCCCTTCATGACCACATTGTTGTGTGTTTGAGTTGTGGACATGAAGTTGTTCACCTCGAGACCAGAGCAAAGCCTTAGATGCAGTCCTGTGGTGCTTGCTGTAAGACACTAGAATGTAGGCTAACATGACTCAATGTACAGAAAAGTAGTGTTGATACATTTTCTCAATATGTTTTACTGCATCTTGAACTGCTTATTAAAATTTAAGTGTAAAGATGGCTTTTCCTGTACATGCATCTGAATACTTTGTAGCGCTTCTGTATATTGCATGCACATTGGTTTAATGTATGTTTCTGCTTTTCATTTCACTGAACCTACCTTGTGGCTTGAGTCATGTCCAAAAAGGGTCTTTAACCAGATGAATTAGCTGGTGGAAACAATTGGACCTCAACTAAGTGATTCAGCTAGTGGACTCGGGTGCTGTGAGATGTCTGTCTGACAAGAGTGTACAAGCTATGTCCCTTGATTAGGGTTCTCCTTCAACTAGTTTCCTGTTCCTCCTGCAAAGTCCCTGTTTGCAGTAGTGGTGTCAGTAACTGGTGTGGTACAGATGGTGAAGCTTGATTGCAGGGTCATGCCACTTGCCGTAGAAGTTAAATGATGCCCCTTATTGTAATTTCAGCATGCAGTTCTGCAGGATTTGATGTAGGGAGCTTGGGAATAGGTCCATAATGGGTTTTGAGTTTCCCTTGTCCTGATGATTCAACGTAGAGAAGAGAGGGACACACCAAGGGGAAAATGTGCTGGAGGTCAGGACGTTACATGAAGTAGGTAAGAAGAGTTGGTTAGGGGTAAGGGGGGGATTAATACACGGGACTGTGTTATGTTAGTTCCAACTGCTTTGTACCGATTCCTTCACTACAATGAAGGAGAAAGAAGGCAGTGGAAACTAAAAGTTTGGGTATTGGTGTTTTGCATGCTTGCTAGGTTGAATGGGTGAGTGATGTCATGTGTGCCTCGAATTGTCTTTCAGATGGTCTTTGTTGCGTCTCCCTGTAAATCAATGGTGGCAGGTAGGGACAAGCAGGTGGTGGTAGCTCCGTGGCTGTATATTGCTGCACAACTCTTGGTTGTGCCTTGCTGAGAAGAGCACCTTGTGGTCTTGCTTTTCCTCCACATGTTTTGTGTGGAGAAGAGGGGGGGCAGGCCATGCCATTTACCTAGAAACTATGTAAGAGTCGGAGCTTAGCATCATAGTTTTAGTCTGCTTTAATACAATTATGGGTTTCTGGCAAATTGTTGTAGACTGAAGTGGGAAAATAATTCTAGGCATTTGTTCAGACTTCACACCCTTCTGAAATCCATACCTCTTAACTGTACAGATTAAGCAGAATGCCCTTGGCCTTGGGGTTGATATGGCTAGGGTTAGGAAGTCCTAATAGGGTGTGTTCTTGAGCCTTTTGTGGTAGTAGCATTATATTGATTATCACATGTGTTAGGAGATGTGATAGGGATAAGGTATAGCCGTGACTCCATTTCCTTTACAAGGCATGGTAATTCCAGGCCTTTTATTCCATCTGTTGTTACCTCTATGACAGCATTATTTGCAATGGGGGTCGGCCATAGTTTGCAGGAGCAACAGTTAGGGATTGTTCAGTTGCAGTGTTGTACAGTATTGTGCCTCTTGGCTAACCAAGAGTTTGCAGGGTGTCCAAGCTTTTTGTCATCATTTCATCTCTTCCATATAACTTTTTACCTTTGGCCAAATCACTGGAGTGTACATACGAATGCTCACTGTACAGGCTGTATGCCTATCAGAGGAGTCGGGCTGGTGCAGAGACTTTATTTGGGATGATGGACAGCTGGTTTTGAACTACTATCCTTCAGACGATTGCTACTGATGCAGCACCAGTTTGGTGGAATAGGATAGAACTGCTTCAAAGATATATAGGTATTTTGTTTCACTTTTCAGTTAGGTAGGAATGATTACAGTGTGTTATATTCTGAAACCTGAGGGAGGTCCAGTAATGTTATGGGGTGTTATGTAGGTGATGCCTCTCCTTTATTATGGATGCCACCGCAGGATCTGTAATCTCCTGTATTGCCAAAGGTATGGAATGGTTTAAATTTTTCATTGCACTGACTGTTTCTGCTTCCATTACCAAGATGAGGAAGGCTGCTGCCATAATGTGGAACAAATGGGTAAAAAGTGGAATCCTCACTAATCTATTTTAGAGCATTTACTTTTGCCTTTCTATTTGCAGATGGTGGTGGTGTTATAGGTGTTCCAGTTGCTGTAGCTCTATGCTGGGCTCATAGATGGTAGAAGAAGGTTGTTGAGTGGATGTCCTGGTTGCTACAGTGGTGAGCAATGAGGTTGCACATGGGGGACCACAAAGTGGGAAGCACTTACTGCCTTGAAGGTAATGGATTCTGCTGGGATGGAAGTTCCTGTTGCTGGAGTGGCTCACAATAAGGTTAGAGGTAATTTTATTTTATTTACTGCCCATTATGGCATGTCAGTGCTGATGGGGTTCAAGGTAGGTGGGATGTAGTCAAAACAATCATGGGGCCATAGGCAGTTACTAGGATTTAGGCTCTAGGCTAGCCAAGTTCAACCTTTATTTCCACATGCAGTACTTACTATTCTTGTCCAATAGTGACATGGGTGGAATCCTTGCTGTGAGTTTACGGTTAACCATTCAGTTATTCAACTGGCACAGAGCCTGGTGAATCCTGTGGGAAAGAGAATATAATTGAGGATGGCATGTGGAAAGCAGGTGCAACAATTGAGGCATGCTGTCGCAGGAGATGGGCCCACTGCAGGGACACCGCATGATGTGTTTGCAGATGGGGAAGTGCCGAGTGGGTATCAGCCAGTGTCCTAAAGGATGTGGTTTTTAAATGTGATGGACTCTGCTGGGGTGCATGTTACTACCACTGTAGTGGTGCAGTAGGAGGTCACAGTTAATTGTACTTTATTCATTAAGGCACACCAGAGTATGGTTTGAGGGTAGTGTGGGGACAGGTGATGTTTGGTACATCAGGGGCAAGGTGAAGCAGGTTGGAAGTTTGTTAATGGGGAGTTTGCAGTTGTTCACTGGTGGTGTGGAGTCATAATATTGTCAGGCTGGGTCGCATTCTGTGGGAATCGTAGTTTTTTTTTTTTTGTGGCAAGGCTATGTAGGTAGGTTGAAAACAAGTCACAAACTCAGAAATACACAAAATGAGGTAGATAATCAAACAGCACCACGGGTGCGTGTAACTCCACTCAAAATTTATTGTTTATATATGTATTTCTATGCAGGTAGGTTGCTCAGTGGTCAGTGCTACTGTGGAGTTTAGCACTGCTCTCCATGGGATTTGCTAGCAGCGGGGGGGGGGGGTCTGTGTGGTGATGCTGTTCTAAGCAAGGCATTGCTTGGGAACTGCTACGGGATGTAGGCCATGTTTGTTTGATTTACTGGGGGAGGGGCAAATAAAAAAAAAATTCTAGGGGCCCAGTATCGAGACAAGGGCAGATTAAGTTTGTCATGGAGCTCATTGGGCTCTTGAATTTTGCAGATTTTGTGAACTGGTTTTGGCTTGTTGGCTGGCAGGATGGAAGGACATTAGGAAGGATGTTACTGTTTGGAGTTAGAGTCTGTCTGGTGTTGAAGGTTTAGAAGTTTGGGGGTAATGGTTAATTTTCATTGGGACAATGGGGCAGTAGTATGAGTTCTGGTACTGCAGGAGGGGTGCTTCAGGTTTGGCTTAGAATGATTGGATGCAGTATAGGATTTCAGGACAGCTTTTTGATAGGGAGGTATATGTTAAGGAATTCCAATACTTGGTTAAATTGTGTTTAGGTTTGGGAACACTGTAAGGAAGATGACTTGGCCCAGATTAAGGTGACAAGGTCATGTGGTTTTACTAAATCAAGGATGGGGGCGGACAGACGTGTTGGGATTGGGGTCAATTTGCTAGAGTGCAGACTAGCAGATAGGCTATTTACAAGATATGTTTTATTGTCAGGCATGTTTTGGCAATTGGGGTTTCATTGGTTATACTCTAGGGTACTGGCGTTATAAAGTATTGACTTCATTAAGAGGGTGGTGCATTAGTCAGCAAATACTATGGTCATCAGATGTATTTTGTTTTATATTAGACAATGGCTATGGCTGAATTATTAAATTGAGTGGTTGAGAAGGAAATCTCATTTAGGCATTACTATATCCTGTTTTGTAGTACACTTGGCAGGTTATGACCTGGGAATAATTGGAGAGATAAGGTTGGTAGTTACTATAAATGAGGATATGTTTGATTAAAGAGGTTTTACAATGGTATGGGTACTATGGTGGCATTGGAGAGGGCTCATTGATTTAATTTCAGCTGTTCAGGCAACTGGGATGACAGGGATCCAATCTGGTTCAGAGGGGATAGAGTACACCAAATGATGTTTGGCTTCAACCTTTTAATGTACAGTTGGTTGGGTTTGTTTTTGAAGGTTTTGTTGGAAATCTTAGTATGAAGGAGGGGAAACAGCCTGGCCCGGCTGGTGGGTGAAGATGAAGGGCAGGATTGTCCCTCTTCTGTTCCCCCTGTGGTGTTGCAGGTTCATTTCAATGAGTTGGGAAAAGCAAGTGAATGGCTGGACGCTGCTTGACAAGTAAAAGTAAGCAAGCAGAGGTGAGGATGATGCTTAATTGGTTGGATGTTTATTTCAATGAGTTGGGAAATGCAAGTGAGCGGTTTGATGCTGCTTGATATATAAAAGTGAGCGAAGGGCAGGATGCTGGCTGCTTACTTGGTCGGGTGAGCGGGGTCACGGTGCCTAAGTTAACAGTCATATGGATGTTTATGCTGTGATTAATAAATGAAAATATTAGTTGGTCAATAAAGTTATATTTATGGTACTTAAATAAAGGTCGTCAAATGTCATTTGGTGTAATGTGCATTTATTGAAGGGGACAGGGACAATAGAAGAGTTATTGGAATGAAAACTCAAAACAGATAATGCTTATAAAAGTAAACAATCTGCTTTATATAAATAATTTATATTAAATTATGGAGTTATATCTTATATGAAATTTTAGGGTAATCACTTCGGACCATCCTGCCAAACAGTTGTAAGCTGCTGTACAAATCCATTTGTAAATGTTACAAAGTCATTTTCATAAAGCACAGTATGGATCCAAGTTACACAAGCTGAATGTTGTAGTTTAGGTGGTAGGGGTCGACAGTTATATTTGAAAATGTAATCTCAAAAATATTATATTTTGACACAATTATAGGCATGTGTTTAATTCATACTGAAAAAAGTACTTTTTAATGTTTGATCAAATTTCTAATGAAGCCATAATGCTTACAGTTTCCTTGGTATTTTTTTCTGGACTCACTTCTTTTCATATAGTCTTGGCTATTTTACAATTTCAATGAATTATATACTGAAGATGACTAAACAATCTTTCATTGCAAGTCAGCATTAGTACTGACAGAAAACGGCTAGCAGTGAAATTTTGAAGGCTGTGAAGGAGCAGTGATGTGTGACTAAATGCAAGATATAGGTGTACCACATTACTTTCCTTCCATGTACAGAACTCAGCTAATGTACAAGTAACTAGCAATCTGATCAGTTTGTTTTCCTTTCCCATATATATGAGCATATGCTCACTTTTTGAAATGCGCAAGAATTAAACCACAGGTGATGAAAATGTGGTATTAAACCTAAAAAAATTAATAAATCAGAAAAATGATCACAAAAGTGAACAAACTGTTTTCTTCAGATCTTCAGATAGATGTGCATGTGTTTCTGTGTTCCATGGAGTGTGATTTTTATATTAAGTTAATTACAGCTTATGCACCGTTTGTTGATTTATTGATCGTGCATTGAACTATTTGTGCATATATTGAGTTTCTACATACATGCATATATATGGGTCTACTTTTAATTCCTGAACTACCAGTAGACTGAGCCAAAAAAGGCCAAGACCAGAAACATGAACAATCACAATCCCAAAAATTTACAAAATCAAATCCCAAAATACTGAAAACCTAAGAACAAACGAAGTTCCTACACTTCACTGAGACAAAACACCCAAGAAACACAAACATTATGGCTTAAAGGGTTTTATGAGAGTTTAACTGGGTAAGGAATCACATTTTGTTGGGAACTTGCTTAAGCCTCTCCTTACCCATACCTCATTTCCTCCCGGTTCTCCTGCCCCCCCACCCACCCACTTAATGCCCATTACTACTTCAACCTAAACCCCACCTGAAGACATCCTTGGACAAATTGGTTTATTACCAAACCTCATTTCTTAAAGCACTGTATATTTTGTGATACCTTGATGGAAGTAACATCTATAATGAAGCATACCAAAATCTAACAGCAAGGAAATAGTAGAGATTAGATGCTTGTTTGGTGCCAGGATCTGTCAGATTGTGCATGCAGTCAAGCAGGAGAAATGGGAGGAAATGAGGCATGGTTAGGGAGGGGCTTAAGGGGTGTTATTTGAGTTTAACTGGATAAGAATCACATTTTGATGAAAACTTGCTTACCCACCCTCCCTCCCTGTTTGTTGGACCATTGGGTATTGTGTGGTAGCTATAAGTTTGGGAGGCAGAGAAGAGGGGCAGACTTGTCCCTCTTCTGTTCCCCCTCTGATGGTGGGTGTTCGTTTCAATGAGTTGGGAAATGCAAGTGAGCAGTTGGATGTTGCTTGATAAGTAAAATAAGCAAGCGGGTGTAAGGACACTGCTTATTTGGTCAGGGTGAGTGGGGTCATGCTGCTCTAGTTAACAGTTACATGGATGTTTATGCAGTGATTAATAAATTAAAGTATTAGTTGGTCAATAAAGTGATGGGTATGGAATTTTAATAGAAGTCATCAAATTTGGTGTGATGTGTTTTTTTTTGAAGGGGACCCTGACATATTCTGATTACATGGTAGCAGATACATGATTATGCATGGGGTATGTGCATAAAAGCATGTCTGCTTTAAATAAGTATGGTCGGTTTGCTTTTATCAGAAATGAGGTTTGGTAACAAACCAATTTGTCCAGATACATCTGACATCTTCAGTGGGGGGGGGGGGGGTAGATAAATATAAATGGGAGTTAAGAGGGTAAAGGGGAGGTAAAGGTTAAAATGGGAGTAAGGATTGTTTGGGAGGAAATGAGTTAAGGGTTGGGAGGGGCTTAAATGGTTTATACAAGAGTAATTGGATAAGGAGTCACATTTTGGCGTGAACTTGCCAGATAGCAGGTTTACGTCCAAGATGACCTGTGGGTATACTGGTGTCAGGTAGGCCTTGGTCTTATAGTGGTAAAGGTGAGTCTTTTTTTTTTTTTTTTGGAGTTTAGGCATAGTTGGTGGAGCTTGGGCCGAGGCATACCTCTCAGATAGGAAGGACGAGGTACATTTTCGCTGAAGGTCTGAATGTTGCCTCATAATTTCAGTTTGTTCTGTGGTTGTGGTTGTTGGGCCTTGGGCTGTTGGAGCTCAGGCTGGAGTGTGCCTCTCTGATGTCCAGAGTTTTACTTCGGGTCTGCTTTTTCTTCATACTTTTGCCTGTTTTCATGGTGGTGTGGTTTCTGGCTTTTTGATTGCAAAAAAAAAAAAAAAAAAAGGAGGGGGCAACTTGGATTTGCAGTGGATCCATGCAAGAGCAATGTTTCAGCTTTGCAGCTTGGTTGTCCTTGTGGGAGGCAGGGTGGATCTCAGTGTGGTGTGGGAGTAGAGATCAGGCTACATTTATTGGGCAACAACCTAGATAGTTTCCGCTAGGTTTTGAAGGCAGTTTACTTTAACAAGCTGCAGGGTCTAGTCAGATTTAGCCTGCTATTCTACATCCCGTGCTTCTGTAATTACAGCTGTTGTAACAGAAGTTTGATGCAGCCTGAGGAGTTTATTTTATATATCTGTGCGATCTGGTGGGGGAGGGCGGTCAATTAGAAGAGTGATAAAATCAAAAGGTGATGAAGAGTCTTTCAAAAGTGACGAATGAAAAACTAAATGGAAATGAGTGGATATACCTTTAAAGTTTAACTGCAGTCAAGGCTGTAACAGGGTGATGAAGAATGCAACGCTATATTGCTGTTGGGAGTTACAACACTGTAAACCTAATATTTCAGTATGTGTTACAGTGGATACTCACGGTATCTGTAGTTGTCAAAGATGTTTGTCAGCTGCTACGCTTGCAAAGGCATTTGGTGTGCTTGAGTGAACCTGCAGCTTTGAAATTATTTTACAGGCCATACCTGATTAGCTGCCTTGTTATAAGTTGCTGTTGTGATTTGGCCAGGTTTCTTGCTTAGAAGGTTGAGAGTTGTGCCTCTTATCAGAGATTTAAGGAGGATGGGTGGGTACTGGTTTTCGGAGTAGCAGCAATCTGTGAGGCAGCATATTTGCAGGCTTTGGAGCAGTCGTGAGTGTTTGTTGCCACGCATGAGCAGTTACAGTGGGAGTTGCCCTGCAGTTTTGTCGAGAATGTTGTGGGGGTTGCATGCCTTGGATCAGAGCCATACCTCTCAGCTGTGCGGATTTTAGCAGGGTTTCCAGATTTTGCCTCATAGTTTGGTACGTGTTCATAAAATTGTGTTTTTCTGGCAAATTAATAGCAAATCATTAAAGACTTAAGTTAGAAAATAATGAACGATATTTGAGTTTAAGATTTCATACCATTTAGAAAATTCATGCTAATGCGATACTTGAGATTAAAATTTCATACCATTTAGAAAATTCATGCTAATGCAATAACTATTATTCAATCAACCTCATGCCACTGCGCATGCATGTGTTGGCAGTGATTGTCAGAGTGTGGCCATTTCGCTAATTGTGCAATTTCTTCATGGAAAGACAGCTAAGGTAAAGGAGTATGCCCCGGTTGTACAGTGTTTTGTAGTATAGCCAGATTCATGCCTCTTATTACTGTGTGTTTAAGTGGCAATTATGTCAGATCGCAGTTTGGAAATCAGGACATATATTTGAGTTCATCCCTATAGCATGATAAGGCAAGACCTGTTCAGTTAACTTTTCTAGTTTTCATGAGTTCTGCTGGCTTTTATGTGGGTGGAGACAATGTTTGTGAAGTGTTCCTGAATTGGGTTTTTTTTTTTTTTTTTTTGGCAGCCATTCTTGCACTGGGATACTGGGTAGGGCTGCAGAGGTTATAGCTTAACATACTGTGTGTGCGTGTGTGTGTGTGTGTGTGTGTGTGTGTGTGTGGAGGACTGGCATAAGACAATGGCAGCTTTGCCATGCTGGAGGTGGATTTGCATGATGGTTGGATGCTTCCATTCAGATGCAAGGCATGGTCTTGAGGTTGCCGCTTTTTGTTGCATCAGTTACACTAACTGGTATGGGGGGGGGGTTGGTGTGCTTTCATCCTTTGTTTCACCAATTGTAGTGGCAGACTTGTCATTATACATGTATTGTTTTAGGTATAAATAGAGTCTTTGCATTACATGACAAGAGTTCTTGTTCCCAGTGATATCATCTTCTGAAGCTTATGAGCTTTCATTCCTGGTGGGCATGAGGGGTAATTTGTGTGGGTTTCTTTCAAGTGACGTCATAGGTGGGAATATTTTACTTCATCCTGGTGGTATAGTAATTCCAGTCTTAGTTTTGCTCAGTGAAGAGTTCTTGGGTCAGAGTGTTGCCTGGAGTGAGAGAGAGTTTGCAATGCTTTTACATGATCAAACTTGTAGCAAAAAAATAATAGCATATAGTGGCAAGGACATCTTGCCAAAAGTGCTGCAAAAGGAGGGGAGCCTTGGGGGGCAGAGTTTGTTAAACTCTAATGGATTTGAGTGTCTGTCTTTGAAGTGTTAACCACTAGCAGGACTGAAAGAGTTCTTGGTAGGTAGGGTAAATGGAGTGGCCATTGATGTTTATGGGTAGAAGTATGGCCATTTGGCAGGGACTGTTTGTGCATGCGCATAGGGCAACTGACAGATGGTAGGGAACCACATTCCTCTCGGTGGCACATTTTATTTCACATTTGGTAGCAGGGAAAATCTGACTGGATGCAAGTCCTTTTCAGTGGAAGCCCAGGGAAGAAGAATAAAAGAAGTAGGGGGAAAAAAAAAAGCTACAAGTCATAGTTTATTCCTTAACAGTCATTTTAGTGTATTCTCAAACAGAGTAATCTACTGTGAAGACACACATGTACATATGATCGATTTTCTGTACGCATGCATATTTTCTTCATACATGACACTATTTCATTCCTTACAAGGTATAATATATTGGGGAAGTTTTAAACCACTGCAGTTTTAGAAGAGCCAATCATTTGCAGTGATTATCAAAAACACTACTTTTAGTAGACCTCCATTCTGTTCCAAGAACTTCCAGGCAGTGCTTCACTCAGGCCCCTTTCTGTGCACCTGGTTAATTGCATGGCCAGTCAAAAGGGCATTGGTGGGGGTGGGCAGTTGGAGACTCTCTGCATGCCTCTCAACTGTACAGATTTACAGAATTGGTTAGATTTTGTTTTAGATTCTGGCTGTTGATAACATTGTGGATTTCTGTCAACTAATGATGATTCTTCAAGGACAGCAGTTAGAAAATATGGACAGATATTTGACTTACAGATTTAATTACCCTTCTGTCAATTCATGCTAATGCAGAACCTTATAGCCCAGCTTCCTAGTGATTGCTGGCTTTGGTAATATTTTCTGGTGTGCTGCTGCATCATTTGGTGGCTGGGGGCTGTGCAACCCCTGGTTTGTGGGGAGAGTTTAGATGGGATTTCAGTTGGTGCAGGTTATATCATGGGAAGGTTCATAGGTGGTGTGCAGGCAGAAATAGGATGCGAGTGGGGTGGCATACTGAGGTTTGCATGGGAGGTGGATTACAGTTTTCAGTGGCAAAATAATGAATCCAATCCAAGTTGGTGAAGCATTTGTTCAGGGAAAAGACTATTAGAAATTCATAATCTAACAGTACTTCTTATATTAAACACAAGTACCCAAGTAAGAACACTAAATGCATTGTTCATTTATTACTAGGTCATAGGTTCATTGGTAAATATGTTAGGTGGGTACTGGAATGGTTCCTTTTGCCTAGTTGGCAGCATATTTAATGTAGACCAAGTGTTAAGATGGTGGTCTACTACCATACTTAGGACCATGGCAATATATCCTATTGAGATATCTACACCACCAATAAGTTGGATTTCCTAGTATATTTCGCCTGGTCATTTCATTGTTAGCATCCATTACAAATCCCATTTCTACTGGCATTTTGGTTAACTTGTTAGGTTTGAAAATCTGTAGGAGACTGTTCAAAATTAAGCAGGATAATGTAATACAGCAGAATATTAGGCTGAGGTGAAGTAAACCCTAATAAAATATGTCTGTGATCGAGGTGTAATTTTACTCATTAATATATAACGGCATGAGCTGTTTTTTGCAGGATAACATACTGTTACAGGCCAAGTACAGGTTTTCATTTCAGCCAGACTTAGGTAAATTGCTTTCAACAGACAGGAAGGATATGGTGCTTCAAGGGGAGTGCTGTAAGCAGATGTTTTGCTATGTGTGTACTGAATTTACATTTTCTTTCTTTTACAGGTCTGGGAAGTGAAGAATGGCAGCAATCCTGAGGGAATCGGATGTAAAAGTTGGGAAGAGAAGCATGGGCTCTGGCCAGTGAGCTGAAGGTAGCAGGCTTGAAAGGCAATGGAGTTTCTTGCAGTAGAGGTTCCAGTTACTAGAGCGGTGCACAATGACATCTCAGACAGGGGAAGTGCAAACTGCATAACACTCAGTGGCCTAAAGAAGTGGATTTGAAAGGTAGTGGAGCTGCTGGGGTCGAGTATTGCCTGCTGGAGTGGTGAACAATATGGTAGCTGGTTCATACTTTAACTGGTACTCAATAAGTCACAATAGATTTAGTGCAGTTGAGGTGATGTAGGGGCAAGGAAGGAAACTGTATGTTGGGAGCAGGGTATTGCAGGTTGGGGGGATTGTTTATGGGGAGTCTGGCATTCCCACTGTGGGGGAGGAGCTGCACCAGTTCCAGGATCATGAGTAGTTACTAGCCTAATGGCTCTCAGGTGCTTTCAACTTAGCAAAGTTTAGGTAGTTAAGGTTCCTTATTTCACATGCAGCACATGTTGCCCTTAACTCAGGAAGGACATTGCCATGAATTGCGTGTTTTTTCTTGGGATTGAAGTCATTAATAAGGTAGTTTTGGATGTCAGATGCTCATTCCTGTATAAGGGTAGTGGGTATGATGCTAGAATAACTATGCAACTGATTCATTTTTAAAATAATTTTCATTTAATCATTATTAGATCAGTTGGGTAGAAAGGGGAGTTGCAGTTGGGCATGATGTTATGTCAGTTATATGATCTTATTTTGGGCTGCATTGGACTTCCTAGATTTCTAGGGGTTATATGGTAGGTATATACATTGATACAGGATATCAGTCATTTGGAGGGTGGTTTGTTGTTCAGGAGACGTAGGATGACATTGAATGTTATATCAAAACTGGTAATGAGGATTGTTACAGTATTGATTGGAAGGGGGTTTTCAATTTGAATATTAATGGGTACATTGGGCAGTTAAACAGGGCTGCAGTTACACATGATGGTGCAACTGTTCTTGTGTGTGGTTTCCTGGTGTGGGTTTAGTGTTTGGTGGTGCAAGTGGCAGATAATGAACTTGGAATCATTGTGGAGCTTTTACTGGTAATTAAGTGAGAGTCTCTTTAAGATTCCAGGGTTATGCTTCATTATGAGGTTATGGCTAGTAAATTTTGTACTGGGAAGGGATCTGGGTTTTCTTTCAGCCATTTAAAAAAATTGGCCACATTGGATAATTATGTGATAAGATTTGGGAGGTATTGACACAGATCTAGTTTAGTTGCAGAGGAGGGTGTCCACCAAATGATGCTTGGCTTAAGACCTTTTAATGAGCCGGTGGTTGTCAAAAGTTTGGTAGGGGAGGAGGGGCAGCCTGGTCAGGATGGTGGCCAAAGAAGAGGGACATGGCTGCCCTCGTCTGTACCCCCTTCTGATGTTGGATGTTCATTTCAATGAGTTGGAAAAGGAAGGAAGCAGTTGGACACACTTGGCAAATAAAATAAGTGAGCGGAGGTTAGGACACTGCTTATTTGGTTGGATGTGTAATTCAATAAATTGTAAATGAAGTGAGTAGTGGGACGCTGCTTCATAAATAAAGTGAGTAGAGGTATGGACGCTGCTTACTGGGTCAGGATGACTGCACGAACATTATTTGGATGTTTATGCTGTGATTAACTCAACTATACTATTTTTCAGTTGTAATTAATAAATGTTGGTTAACAAGTTATGTTTATGGAAGTTTAAATAAATGTCGTCAGATGTCATTCGGTGTGATTTGTTTATTCAAGGGGACCGTGACAAATGTGATTCTCTCTATCATTTTATTCCAAATGGAAAAAAGTGGAGAAAAAGTTACAACCAGCTTACCTGATGGATTAAATCAATTCAGAAAATGCTGAAAAATAAGTTACTTGACCACAGTCCCTGTGAATGGGTTCTCTCTCAGTCCCCCACTTGATGAATCCTTGGCCACTGACTGCATCTGCAGTGAAAAAATCAGCCACAAGGACTCAAGGGCTTTAAAAAGAAGATAAGTTACTGTAGGTGTCTAGCTATGTTTCCCTCTTAGCCTGCTACTGTAGAAAATATATGCTCTAAAGCAGAAATATCTGGCTCTACCCATGGCATGGGACAGCAGCTGCTCCCCACCCCCATCAGCTGTAAATACATTCCCCAGTTAAACTTTTTCTTTTTAGTTATCAGTAAACCAAGATAAAGCTCTTGGCAAAAAAAGGTAACCCAGTAGATACACTGGAATTGCCCACTTGTAAAATAGAGGCAAAAAGGAACTTAAACTGCCACGTTTTGTCTGCTTCAAACTAGGTATCTATCCAGAAAGGACACAGCTGAAATCAGGTCTATAGATTGTTAGGCGTTATTAGAATCTTGTAGGGGAAAAAACAATTTGGCTATTTAGACACTTACTCTGCAATCTTTAGCCTGAGGGGTTCTAGCCCACTCCGTTTGCTAGGCTCACTTTACTCCTCTCCCTGCCCCCTATTCCCAGCCACTCCCCGTACCTCTACATTTATTCTTAGCCTTAACCCCACCCCTAATAACCACCAATTAGGCTACACCACTAGTCACCCTCTCCCCATACATCCAACACAATCATGCTACTACCTAATATAACAGTCCTAACCTGCATAATTCTAGCTCACATTACATCCTACCAAAGCTCCACAATCACATGCCCCAACAACTTCCACTGTACTCTCTCAACCTCCTCCCTCAAACATTTACACTATAACTACACAACCTCTGCCACCAAAAACATCCTCCCAATACACACACTCCATTACCAAACACCTAACACACTCAAAAATAAAATATCCCTAAGATACCATAAGCAATTTACTATGTATATAAAACATATCCTAAACACCCTCTATAAACTAGCCCTCGCTGGAGACATCCTTCCATACCCTGGTCCTCCCAAATCCAACCCAACCACAAACCCTAGTCCAAGCAACCACTCCCCCACAACTCAACTCCTAGCCAACAAAAAAACAACAGACCTACTTATAATGTCCCTAAACATCAGAAGCATATGCAATAAAATCCAACTACTACATGCCAGCATAAGCATATATTCTCCAGATATTCTCTTCCTAACTGAAACCTGGCTCAAACCTCACATCAAAAGTGAGGAAATACTTCCACCTGAATACAACATCCTTCGCATAGACAGATTGCCCAAAAAAGGAGGTGGTGTAGCATTGATATTTAAACCCCACCTCAATATTCAACTTCTGAACACATCTGCCCCTCACCACAACAATGAAGAAATCCTTTCTGCCAATCTCAAATGAAAACAAAACAATCAATAACATAGGATGCTACTTCCCACCAGGGCAAAATATTTAACCCCTAGAAAAACTCTTGAGCTGGGCTACTCTCTCTCTACCCCAGGAAACCATCATTCTCTGTGACTTTAACATCAACTGGCTATCCTGTAATAACAATCTCCCAACCATTCACCTTAATCTCCATGGGTTCACTCAACTCATCCAATCCCCTACCTGAATCAACAAAAACCCTAACAATCATACCTTACTTGACTGGATCCTAGTCAACAAAGCTCCTCACTCTTATCGAGCAGGCTGCTTACCTGACAGTCTTAGTGACCACTCCCCCACTTTTCCAATTTGGCACCACACAAACAGTCTCAAGCCCATTATCCACAGGCAAATACAGAACACATCCAACTTCAACCCCAACTCCATCTCCTCCCAGCAAAAAATGAACTGGTCACCACTAAAATACCTCAACCTAGATGAGGCTGTCCACTTCTTCAACAGTACCTTCCTCTCCATCCTAAACACCCATATCCTGTAATAAATGCCAAAGTCAGATCCAGACATACCCCATGGTTACAAAAGACCACCAGAACCCTAATGAAATCCAGAGATTAGGCCTGAGAGCACTGGTAACTATCACACAATAACTCAGATAGGCAATCATTTCTTGAAATGCGCAATAAAGCCAAAAAGCAAATAAAATTAGACAAATCCCTCTACTATAAATCCACCCTAAACTCTACCAACCACAACCCTAAGCAATTCTGGTCCACTATTAACACTATCCTCCACCCAGGGAAGGTTGATACCCCCAGCCATCCATTGCCCCCCTCCTCCAGCAGTATTACTGTATCCTTCAGCAAACACTTCACTGAAACTATAAAATCTCTAAACAAACACTTCCCTACAACAGCCCCTCCAACTCCAAACCCTAAACCCCCCACTCCTCTTTTCTACTTCACCTCAGTACCTACCTCCAACATAAAAAGACTATTGTCAAAACTTAAAACTCGCAGCTGACAACCTCCCCTCTGAATACTTGAAAATTGCAGCTGATACACTAGCCTACCCAATTTCAATTCTGATCAACCATTCCATACAGAAGGCTATGTTCCCTCACTATGGAAAATATCCCACATCATTCCCATCCACAAAGGCACCCCCTTCACTGACCTCTCCAATTACCGCCCCATTGTCATCCTCTCCCCTCTCTCCAAGATACTTGAAAAATGTATCAACACCTAGGTCTCCAACTATCTCCTAGCTAATAATCTCCTCTCCAAAACCCAACATGGTTTCAGGCCATATCATAGCACTACCTCTGCTCTGCTCTCCTTCACCAACACTATACTTAATCACAAATAATGGCCTCTTCTCTACTACCATATTTCTAGAGCTCTCAAAGGCCTTTGACAAGGTATCTCATGAACTACTACTCGCTACTCTCCCCAACCTTTCCTTCTCACAATCAGTCTGCAACTGGTTCCACAGCTATCTACATGGTCGTGAGCAATCAGTAATTTGGGACGATAACCTATTACCTCACCTCCCAGTTACTCTCGGAGTTCCCCAAGGGTCTATCCTTGGCCCTCTGCTATTCTCACTTTTCACTAACAACCTACATACTGCCACCATACAAGCATCTCTTATACAGTACGCAGATGACTCTATTCTCATCTGCTCTGCCCCCACTCTACCAGAACTACAACAAATCACACAGGAATCATTCTCTTCTGTAGAAAGCTGGCTATCTAATGCTCAGCTCCTACTCAACCCAAGTAAGACAAAACTTCAACTGTTCCAACCTCCCAAAGCCACCCAAAACACCCCCCCCCCATTTCAACATTCTTGCCAAAGACAACACCATCATCTCTCCATCAGAACACACAAAATTACTCCATGTGGAAATAGACAACAAACTTAGATTTGACACCCACATATCTCTCACAATAAAAAAAAGTTCACAAGAAACTTGGTGCATTATATCGAGCTGCCATTTCCTAATCAAGGTGGCTAGAATCTCCATAGCCAATTCCCAGCTAATCTCCACCCTACTCTATGCATCCCCCATACTTACCAACCTTAGACATACATACAGACCATCAAAGCTGGATGCTTGTTACAACAAAATTGCTAAATTTGCCACTGGAACCTCCTACTGCAGCCATCATTGTATCTCCCTTAAAGAACTACACTGGCTATAACTCCCACAATGCCTTCACTTTAATCAACTCACCCTCGCTCATAAACTTATTAACCACCCCCATAACATCCCTTCAATCCCTCCTCCAACCCTATCACTCCACTAGGCCGCTAAGATCAAGCAACAAAAATCAACTCACTGTCATCAAACCCAAAAACCCAGCAGGAGAAGCCATATTTTCACGTACCATATCTAAACTTTGCAACAATCTTCCAGCCTCTATAACTACTCTACCTTCCAGCAGCCTTTTCAACACCCCTCCCCTCCTACACCTAGACTCTTAACCCAACTATACTACTGCCACTACTAACCACAGTCAGAATTAGCTTATTGTCTTTACATACTTTAAAATCTTGTCTGACAACTTTGTTACTAATATTATAAACAAGAAACTATCTTAACTTGCAACATTTACTATATATACACTGTTGATAATCAATATCTTGTTATTGTATTAAAGCCAACAACTTGTAATGTTGTTTACTATTGCTGCAAATTTGTGTATCTATTTATCATGTACATGATGTGGAGATTTTCTCCCCGGGCATCCGCTGAAAAAGGACCTGCGTCCAGTCGTAATTTCCCGGTAAACAAATGTATGTAAATAAATAAATAATAAATAAATAAGTTCTGACATCTTCAAAAAGGATAATAATGAAATCAAAGCGACAAGTTACAAGCTTAAATTATTAGCACAAATCAAAGATAATAAAAAGTTATTTTACAGCTGTCATGGATCATTGCTTAAGGAATCTTCTGGAAGTATAATTCATACATGCAATAATGTCGACATATTAGAATAAAATGTTAGCAGAGATGTTTAGCAGCACTTTCATTAGTGTGAGTAGTGAAAGACTTCCTTTTACTCTTGATTTCATCTGAAAGTAATCAGTTCCATTAGTGAAGATACCTTTCCAAAAATCAAAATCAAAAGGTATTCCATAGCTGAAAAGGATTGTTTGGTGGATACTTTCTTAGTAAAATAAACAATGTCAGGGTATTCTCGTTCCACTTGAAATTGATTCAGTTTCAAGCTTCTCCCTGGACATTTCAGGCTGACAACTGGCATGTTTGATGTGAACAGACTGGAAACTCTGTTAGAGGGTTCTGCAAGCGAGTTTGTAGCATGGCTCTTTCTCCCGAAATAAGGCATCATCAAGATGTAAACATAACCAAAGTTTAGTGTGACTTTATTCAGCAGTCAATGAGTGATGTTTCTGAACCATCAAAAATCTGTGCCATTTAAAGTAAACATGGTGATTCCAGCATTGGGTAAATAAGGTAGGGGATTGTTGCCAGTGGATATGATGCAACATACTCTAACATGCTTGAGATGGATGCACCTATTACACAGCATTCCACAACTACTGCAGATAACTGCATTAATTTTATGAAATTAAAATCTGTTTAGCCAGCCTATCTATGGCCATATACCAACAAGTTGTACACATGCTCGGTGTGTGGAACTAGTTTCATCACAGAGAGCCACTGTGTAGTCTAATTAATATGCAACATGCTGTAAAATCATGAGGGTAAGTTTATGGACTTCCTACCATGTGTCACTGCATTTTAGAACTTAAGGCTTCCGAAAGTACTGTTGTAGAATAAGATATGCTAGCCATAACAGTTATATCTGAACAGTGGTAAGTCACATATTGTACTGCCTTCTATTGTGAGTTAAAACTTCAGCAAATGGTACTTGATGTTTCATATGTGGTTTGGGCCATGCTGGTTATGCTGAGGAGCAATTGGAACAATGTCAGAACACTGACCAAGATAAGATGGACCATCACTAAGCTGGCAGATAGCATGCATAATTATGATGAATCAGTGTTTTACTAAAAATACCAAATTCCATAGAATGACGTTTTGCAGTACTGAGACAATGGACATTTCTATGTTGTTGGACAGAGGAAACACTGGCACATATATACTTCAGATAGGTCACCTCACTGTAGGCTTGTAAGAAATATTGGAAAAAGAGTTTCATATTCTAAGAAAACTGCAAAAATTCATTTTATTCTTTTTAGGGCTAAATAGATAAATTTGTGTAGAAGCGTGATTTATTTGATGTAGTAATAATATTATGTAATACTAAGTCAAAAAGACTTGGCTAGTTTTAAACAGTAAAATACAGAGAAGTTAAATTATTATTGTAAAAGACTTCAATGTGTATTAAAAAATTAAATTATTCTGTAGCAATGTTTTGTTTATATATATATATATATATATATATATATATATATATATATGTTGTTGTTTTTCGGCTTTTCCCGGTTAGGGGTCGCCACAGCAGAACTCTAGTCCGCTAATGATTGGCAGTAGATTTTCATGAACGCCGAGGTGCCAGCTCAGCGTTCAACCTTCAACGAAGGCATGCCCATTTACACATGTCTTTCGAATGCCCACCCAACCGTGGGGAGGATATGCAGACTCCACACAGAAGGCACTCCCCGCACTCCAGACGAGAATCGAACGGGAGAACCTCTTGCTGTGAGGCAACAATGCTACCGCTGCACCACCATGGAAGATATATATATATATATATATATATATATATATATATATATATATATATATATATTCTCTCTCTCTCTGTCTCACATGCACCTTTTTCTTCTGTATTTAATATCCCTACTTATGTCATGGAATTTCTAATGTTCCTGAGTGGAATTTATAATAGCCCTGAATGGAAGTTCTAATGTTGAGTGCAAATAATAAAGGGCAATAAGGTGGAATGTAAGCATAATGCATTCAGCTAGTACAATGTAGTATTGGGAAGAAGTAAGGGATGATTATGTGAACTTTGTCATTTTTTTTTTATTCTTCCTCCCAGCCAATCATTTCATTCTTTTCCAATTGCAAAGTCAATGGGAAGGGGCCATCATTCAGACATCCATGATGATTGCATTGAAATTGTTGCTGTTTTTCAGCCCTAACCCCAAGATTCTACTACAGTATGTCGAAGTACACAAGAACTGAAGCACAGTAAATCAATGGCAACACTTAAAAATAAACAATTTAATCTTAAAAAAGAAAATACGCCAAAACCATAATAAACAAAAAAGAAAACTATTTTTTTTTTGCTTTTCTGTTTACTTAACCCTGACAATCATTACAGATCAAATATGTAAGTATATGCAAGGCCAGTGTTGGGATTAGCATTCATGAATAAGGCGGACAGGGGGCTTCATATTTGCAAAAATGTGGGCTCCTACTAAACTTTTATACTCTAATTCTACAAACACACAGCAATGAAAAAATATGCAAAGAACATGCAGAAACAGTAATCCCAGCATGCCTAAGAAGGTAGATAAGTGATAAAAGGGATTTCCAACCAAATGCACTGAAGCATTTAGAACTAAATCAATAGTCTGCTGTGCCTGCATAAAGAAACATGTTTAAAATCAATTCGGACTTGTTTGAACAAACCATCAAAACAAAAAAGTAATCCTGAAATCATAATGAATTGACGGGGTATATGGAGATGTTTTTGGTGTATAAATGTAAGATAATGT